>NW_028133490.1:0-16000 GCF_964662115.1 Mustela nivalis
CATGGCAAGAACCCTTGTGGTTGGCACGTTGTCCAACGTTCAGTGTGGGAGAAACCAGCTTTCACCCTGAGGCCCCGACCATTCTTGAGTGCGACGAGGGCATACACACGCATTGTGACCCTCAGCATGAGTCCTGTCCTCTAGTAAGTCCTCTCAGTGGCTGGACCACTAGATGTCATAATGGGCTTGACATGTCCCTAGGCCCCAGTTTTTAACCAGATTTCTGATTGTCCAGTCGCCCCTCCACAGGGCTCTACTCTGGAATCCCTCATTTGGTGGGACACCTGAGGTTAAAAAAGAAAACAACAACAACAACAACAACAACAACAAAACGGACTTCTTCCAGCCCACAGAATGACCCCAAACTCTTTGGACGGGGCCAAACCACCAGAGAGTAAGTCTCGTCCTTTTCCCATGAAGTCACCCAGAAATTCCACGACCATGAGTGACACGATATCCAGAGACAAAAACTTGAGCAGGAGCCTCACACTCGCCCTTCTTTCAAATCCCGAAGAGTTCTCCTCATGGTCTGTAGGTCAGTCCTGCCATACCTATGACCCGAAACATAAGCCGAGTTTGTGTTCTCAGACAACTGTCCAAACAGCCCTGGCCTACACAACCTACAGGCTCAGGCCCCTGGAGCCAAACCTGAGGACTGTACTTGCCCTCTCCAAGGGAATTGTGTGTGCCCATTCCAATGGCCACAACCCTTCTAATAGGATAAACCTCCAAAGTCCCTGATCCATCTCAATAGTGGTGGCTTCCCAGGAAAAAACAGGGGCAATCTGAGCCCAACTGAGCACCTACCTGCACTCAGACCCATAGACAGATGTCCCCAGAGGTAAAAAGGAAAGAACAGGCCCCTAGGCCCTAATCAGATCCATTGCTTTTGTTTCCAGTCATCTCTCCTCAGAGGCCTGGATTTCAAAAGCAGCATATAGCTGTTTCTACACTCACCCATCAGAAAACATCTCATCTACACATGGGAAACTTGCACGTTGGAGCTGTGTCAAAGCCTCTGTTTAGGAGAACCCTTTAGGGCCCCAGTGCCACCGCTTCATTCCAAGGTCTCCATAGACACAAAAGCACATTAGGACCCATCCCCAGGTGTGTCCATTTCAACTCAGCGTCCTCGGTTGCTCCCCACAGATCCAGGAGATCTAACCTGTCTTGTTGCTAGGAGACAATTGGAATGCGAGGTGGGCTACCCAGCCATCCATCCTTAGAACCCTGCTCAGAATCATTGGCCTGGAGCCATACAACAGGTCTCAATTGTCCTGCAGAAGACTCTCTGCAGTTTGGAGCTTCTCACAACTCCCATCGTGGGAAAACCCCGATGGCCTCCAGATGCCCCCCCATTCATGAAGGGGCCATCAGGGGCAGAAACTCCAACCTGAGCAATCGTCTGAACCTCGCCCTGACTTCAGATGCACGAGATCTCGATTCAGGGCTGTAGATTGTGCCTGCCATGGCCTCACCCAGAAACCTAAGCCTAGCTTGTGTTCTCAGACTTTTGTCGTCAGAGTACTGGCCCACAAGCCCTCCAGTTTGGCAATCCAGAACTACAATGCAGCACTCTGCCTGCCCTCCAGAAGAAAAAACATTGTCCTCTGGGGCTACCCAGTAACCCCAAATGAGGATCAACCTGCACCGAACTTGGCTGTACCCCAAATACATAGGCTGACCAGGGCACTAATGTCCTTTCTGACACAGGCTGAGCCTGGACCTCCTGACCCCTCCCAGACAGCTTGCCGCACACTGAGCACATCGAGCCGCCATGGCCTTAGGTCGTCATCTCTTCCCAACCTCGGTTTTCAGGTTTCAGAACGTAGACCTTATCTCCAATCACTGCCCAGGGTTGAAGGTGATGCAGAAATCAGAACTCCTTCCCCATGGCAAGAAACCCTTTGTTGGCATGTTGTCCAACGTTCAGTGTAGTTGAAACCAGTGTGGCCCTTGAGGCCCCGCCCATGCTCACGGGCCACATTGGTCACAAACACACATTGTGACCCTCTGGCTGAGCCGAGTCCTCAAGTAAGGCCACTCAGTGGCTGGATGAAGAGATAGCATATTGGGCTGGCCATGCCCCTAGGCCCCAATTTTTAACCATAGTTCGGGTTGTCCCTTCAGTCTTCCCCACGGCTTGGCTTTGGAATTCCTCTTTTGGTGGGACACCTGAGGTAACAAAACTGAAATGAGTCCTCCCATCCCACAGATTGACGAAAAGCAATTGGGAATCGGGCCAAATCCTCAGAGAGGAAGATTCGTCCATGGCCCATGAGGCCTCCCCGACATTCCACGGCCATCGCTGATACAAAATCCAGAGACAAAAGCCTGAGCAAGCGCCTCAGACTCGCACTTTCTTCATATCCAGAAGAGTTCTTCTCATGGTTTGTAGATCGGGCCTGCCATACCTACGTCCCCAACCTAAGCTGTGTTTGTGTTTTCAGACTTCTGTCCTCAAAGTCTTGGGCCACACACCCTCCAGGCTGGGCCCTTGGAGCCACACATTAGGACTGTGCCTACCAATCCATGGGAATTCTGCCCATTCCATGGTCCAATATCGTACAAATTAGGAGAAACCTCCAAAGTCCCTGAGGCCATCCCAATAGTGTAGGAAGCCCGGAACAAACAAGGGCTGTCTGACACCAGCTCATAATCGACCTCCACTCATACCATAGATGGATGTCCCCAGAGAAGAAGATTGAACCAGACAGGACCCTAGGCCATAATAGGATCCATTGCTTTGGGTTACAGGCATGTGTCCTCAAAAGCCTGATTCCAATACGAGCATAGGGGTTTTCCTGAGGCACCCATCAGAACTCATCTCGTCTCCACAAGGAAACCTGTGCATGGGAGCCATGTCCAAAGCTTAGGAGAGTACTTCAGGGTCCCGTAGCCACCGCCCCATTCCAAATCCCTCATGGTCAGAAAAACACATTAGGGCCCATCCTCAGGAAAGTCCATTTCAACTCAGCCACCCCGGTTGCTCCGGCAGAGCCATCAGATCTAAACTGTCTTGTTGCTAGGAGACAATTGGAATGCGAGGCGGGCTTCCCAGGCATCCATCCATGAATGGTGCTCTGGAGTCATTCCATATGGGATGTCCTGGAGCTGTCCAACAGGTCTCAATTGTCCCGCAGAAGGAATCCTTGAAGGGGGCATCCAACAACTCCCAACGTGGGAAAACCTCAATGGCCCCGACGTTCCGCTCCCTTCATGAAGCGGCCGTCATACACAGAAACTCCAACCTGAGCCAACGTCTGATCCTCGCCCTGACTTCAGATGCATGAGATTGGTTCAGATCTGCAGGGGGTACCTGCCGTGCCCTCGCCCTGAAACCCAAGTTAGCTTCTCTTCTCAGACTTCCGTCCTCACACTACTGGCCCCGAAGCCCTCAAGTTTGGCAATTCCGGACCCACAATGCAGCACTCTTCCTGCCCTCTAGAAAAAAAATTATTGCCTCATGAGCTGCCCAGGCACCTTAAATGAGGATAAACCTACACAGCACTCGACTTTACCCAAATGATATAGTCTAACTTGGGCACTAATGCACTGTGGAACACAACCTGAGCCCGGACCTCCTGACCAACACCCAGAAAGCTTACCGCACACTGAGCACATAAAACCCGCCATGGCCTTAGGTCATCATCCCTTCCCTACCTCAGTTTTCAGGCTTCAGATCCGAGATCTTATCTCCAATCACTGCCCAGGGGTGAGTGTGACGCAGAAATCAGAACTCCTCCTTACCCATGGCAAGAACCCTTGTGGTTGGCACGTTGTCCAACGTTCAGTGTGGGAGAAACCAGCTTTCACCCTGAGGCCCCGCCCATTCTTGAGTGCGACGAGGGCATACACACGCATTGTGACCCTCAGCATGAGTCCTGTCCTCTAGTAAGTCCTCTCAGTGGCTGGACCATTAGATGTCATAATGGGCTTGACATGTCCCTAGGCCCCAATTTTTAACCAGATTTCTGATTGTCCAGTCGCCCCTCCCCAGGGCTCTACTCTGGAATCCCTCATTTGGTGGGACACCTGAGGTTAAAAAAGAAAACAACAACAACAACAACAACAACAACAAAACGGACTTCTTCCAGCCCACAGAATGACCCCAAACTCTTTGGACGGGGCCAAACCACCAGAGAGTAAGACTCGTCCATTTCCCATGAAGTCACCCAGAAATTCCACGACCATGAGTGACACGATATCCAGAGACAAAAACTTGAGCAGGAGCCTCACACTCGCCCTTCTTTCAAATCCCGAAGAGTTCTCCTCATGGTCTGTAGGTCAGTCCTGCCATACCTATGACCCGAAACATAAGCCGAGTTTGTGTTCTCAGACAACTGTCCAAACAGCCCTGGCCTACACAACCTACAGGCTCAGGCCCCTGGAGCCAAACCTGAGGACTGTACTTGCCCTCTCCAAGGGAATTGTGTGTGCCCATTCCAATGGCCACAACCCTTCTAATAGGATAAACCTCCAAAGTCCCTGATCCATCTCAATAGTGGTGGCTTCCCAGGAAAAAACAGGGGCAATCTGAGCCCAACTGAGCACCTACCTGCACTCAGACCCATAGACAGATGTCCCCAGAGGTAAAAAGGAAAGAACAGGCCCCTAGGCCCTAATCAGATCCATTGCTTTTGTTTCCAGTCATCTCTCCTCAGAGGCCTGGATTTCAAAAGCAGCATATAGCTGTTTCTACACTCACCCATCAGAAAACATCTCATCTACACATGGGAAACTTGCACGTTGGAGCTGTGTCAAAGCCTCTGTTTAGGAGAACCCTTTAGGGCCCCAGTGCCACCGCTTCATTCCAAGGTCTCCATAGACACAAAAGCACATTAGGACCCATCCCCAGGTGTGTCCATTTCAACTCAGCGTTCTCAATTGCTCCCAACAGATCCAGGAGATCTAACCTGTCTTGTTGCTAGGAGACAATTGGAATGCGAGGTGGGCTACCCAGCCATCCATCCTTAGAACCCTGCTCAGAATCATTGGCCTGGAGCCATACAACAGGTCTCAATTGTCCTGCAGAAGACTCTCTGCAGTTTGGAGCTTCTCACAACTCCCATCGTGGGAAAACCCCGATGGCCTCCAGATGCCCCCCCCATTCATGAAGGGGCCATCAGGGGCAGAAACTCCAACCTGAGCAATCGTCTGAACCTCGCCCTGACTTCAGATGCACGAGATCTCGATTCAGGGCTGTAGATTGTGCCTGCCATGGCCTCACCCAGAAACCTAAGCCTAGCTTGTGTTCTCAGACTTTTGTCGTCAGAGTACTGGCCCACAAGCCCTCCAGTTTGGCAATCCAGAACTACAATGCAGCACTCTGCCTGCCCTCCAGAAGAAAAAACATTGTCCTCTGGGGCTACCCAGTAACCCCAAATGAGGATCAACCTGCACCGAACTTGGCTGTACCCCAAATACATAGGCTGACCAGGGCACTAATGTCCTTTCTGACACAGGCTGAGCCTGGACCTCCTGACCACTCCCAGACAGCTTGCCGCACACTGAGCACATCGAGCCGCCATGGCCTTAGGTCGTCATCTCTTCCCAACCTCGGTTTTCAGGTTTCAGAACGTAGACCTTATCTCCAATCACTGCCCAGGGTTGAAGGTGATGCAGAAATCAGAACTCCTTCCCCATGGCAAGAAACCCTTTGTTGGCATGTTGTCCAACGTTCAGTGTAGTTGAAACCAGTGTGGCCCTTGAGGCCCCGCCCATGCTCGCGGGCCACATTGGTCAGAAACACACATTGTGACCCTCTGGCTGAGCCGAGTCCTCAAGTAAGGCCACTCAGTGGCTGGATGAAGAGATAGCATATTGGGCTGGCCATGCCCCTAGGCCCCAATTTTTAACCATAGTTCGGGTTGTCCCTTCAGTCTTCCCCACGGCTTGGCTTTGGAATTCCTCTTTTGGTGGGACACCTGAGGTAACAAAACTGAAATGAGTCCTCCCATCCCACAGATTGATGAAAAGCAATTGGGAATCGGGCCAAATCCTCAGAGAGGAAGATTCGTCCATGGCCCATGAGGCCTCCCCGACATTCCACGGCCATCGCTGATACAAAATCCAGAGACAAAAGCCTGATCAAGCGCCTCAGACTCGCACTTTCTTCATATCCAGAAGAGTTCTTCTCATGGTTTGTAGATCGGGCCTGCCATACCTACGTCCCCAAACCTAAGCTGAGTTTGTGTTTTCAGAATTCTGTCCTCAAAGTCTTGGGCCACACACCCTCCAGGCTGGGCCCTTGGAGCCACACATTAGGACTGTGCCTACCAATCCATGGGAATTCTGCCCATTCCATGGACCAATATCGTACAAATTAGGAGAAACCTCCAAAGTCCCTGAGGCCATCCCAATAGTGTAGGACGCCCGGAACAAACAAGGGCTGTCTGACACCAGCTGATAATCGACCTCCACTCATACCATAGATGGATGTCCCCAGAGAAGAAGATTGAACCAGACAGGACCCTAGGCCATAATAGGATCCATTGCTTTGGGTTACAGGCATGTGTCCTCAAAAGCCTGATTCCAATACGAGCATAGGTGTTTTCCTGAGGCACCCATCAGAACTCATCTCGTCTCCACAAGGAAACCTGTGCATGGGAGCCATGTCCAAAGCTTAGGAGAGTACTTCAGGGTCCCGGTGCCACCGCCCCATTCCAAGGCCCTCATGGTCAGAAAAACACATTAGGGCCCATCCTCAGGAAAGTCCATTTCAACTCAGCCACCCCGGTTGCTCCGGCAGAGCCATCAGATCTAAACTGTCTTGTTGCTAGGAGACAATTGGAATGCGAGGCGGGCTTCCCAGGCATCCATCCACGAACGGTGCTCTGGAGTCATTCCATATGGGATGTCCTGGAGCTGTCCAACAGGTCTCAATTGTCCCGCAGAAGGAATCCTTGAAGGGGGCATCCCACAACTCCCAACGTGGGAAAACCTCAATGGCCCCGAGATTCCGCTCCCTTCCTGAAGCGGCCGTCATACACAGAAACTCCAACCTGAGCCAACGTCTGATCCTCGCCCTGACTTCAGATGCATGAGATTGGTTCAGATCTGCAGGGGGTACCTGCCGTGCCCTCGCCCTGAAACCCAAGTTAGCTTCTCTTCTCAGACTTCCGTCCTCACACTACTGGCCCCGAAGCCCTCAAGTTTGGCAATTCCGGACCCACAATGCAGCACTCTTCCTGCCCTCTAGAAAAAAAATTATTGCCTCATGAGCTGCCCAGGCACCTTAAATGAGGATAAACCTACACAGCACTCGACTTTACCCAAATGATATAGTCTAACCTGGGCACTAATGCACTGTGGAACACAACCTGAGCCCGGACCTCCTGACCAACACCCAGAAAGCTTACCGCACACTGAGCACATAAAACCCGCCATGGCCTTAGGTCATCATCCCTTCCCTACCTCAGTTTTCAGGCTTCAGATCCGAGATCTTATCTCCAATCACTGCCCAGGGGTGAGTGTGACGCAGAAATCAGAACTCCTCCTTACCCATGGCAAGAACCCTTGTGGTTGGCACGTTGTCCAACGTTCAGTGTGGGAGAAACCAGCTTTCACCCTGAGGCCCCGCCCATTCTTGAGTGCGAGGAGGGCATACACACGCATTGTGACCCTCAGCATGAGTCCTGTCCTCTAGTAAGTCCTCTCAGTGGCTGGACCATTAGATGTCATAATGGGCTTGACATGTCCCTAGGCCCCAATTTTTAACCAGATTTCTGATTGTCCAGTCGCCCCTCCCCAGGGCTCTACTCTGGAATCCCTCATTTGGTGGGACACCTGAGGTTAAAAAAGAAAACAACAACAACAACAACAACAACAACAAAACGGACTTCTTCCAGCCCACAGAATGACCCCAAACTCTTTGGACGGGGCCAAACCACCAGAGAGTAAGACTCGTCCATTTCCCATGAAGTCACCCAGAAATTCCACGACCATGAGTGACACGATATCCAGAGACAAAAACTTGAGCAGGAGCCTCACACTCGCCCTTCTTTCAAATCCCGAAGAGTTCTCCTCATGGTCTGTAGGTCAGTCCTGCCATACCTATGACTCGAAACATAAGCCGAGTTTGTATTTTCAGACAACTGTCCAAACAGCCCTGGCCTACACACCCTACAGGCTCAGGCAACTGGAGCCAAACCTGAGGACTGTACTTGCCCTCTCCAAGGGAATTGTGTGTGCCCATTCCAATGGCCACAACCCTTCTAATAGGATAAACCTCCAAAGTCCCTGATCCATCTCAATAGTGGTGGTTTCCCAGGAAAAACAGGGGCAATCTGAGCCCAACTGAGCACCTACCTGCACTCAGACCCATAGACAGATGTCCCCAGAGGTAAAAAGGAAAGAACAGGCCCCTAAGCACTAATCAGATCCATTGCTTTGGTTTCCAGGCATCTCTCCTCAGAGGCCTGGATTTCAAAAGCAGCATATAGCTGTTTCTTGACTCACCCATCAGAAAACATCTCATCTACACATGGGAACTTGCACGTTGGAGCTGTGTCAAAGCCTCTGTTTAGGAGAACCTTTTAGGGCCCCAGTGCCACCGCTTCATTCCAAGGTCTCCATAGACACAAAAGCACGTTAGGACCCATCCCCAGGGGTGTCCATTTCAACTCAGCGTCCTCGGTTGCTCCCCACAGATCCAGGAGATCTAACCTGTCTTGTTGCTAGGAGACAATTGGAATGCGAGGTGGGCTACCCAGCCATCCATCCTTAGAACCCTGCTCAGAATCATTGGCCTGGAGCCAAACAACAGGTCTCAATTGTCCTGCAGAAGACTCTCTGCAGTTTGGAGCTTCTCACAACTCCCATCGTGGGAAAACCCCCATGGCCTCGTGATGCCCCTCCCATAATGAAGGGGCCATCAGGGACAGAAACTCCAACCTGAGCAACGGTCTGATCCTCGCCCTGACTTCAGATGCACGAGATCTCGATTCAGGTCTGTAGATTGTGCGTCCCATGGCCTCACCCAGAAACCTAAGCCTAGCTTGTGTTCTCAGACTTTTGTCGTCAGACTACTGGCCCACAAGCCCTCCAGTTTGGCAATCCAGAACTACAATGCAGCACTCTGCCGGCCCTCCAGAAGAAAAACATTGTCCTCTGGAGCTACCCAGTAATCCCAAATGAGGATCAACCTGCACCGACCTTGGCTGTACCCAAATACATAGGCTGACCAGGGCACTAATGCCCTTTCTGACACAGCCTGAGCCTGGACCCCCTGGCCCCTCCCAGACAGCTGGCCGCACACTGAGCACATCGAGCCGCCATGGCCTTAGGTCGTCATCTCTTCCCAACATCAGTTTTCAGGTTTCAGAACGTAGACCTTATCTCCAATCACTGCCCAGGGTTGAAGGTGATGCAGAAATCAGAACTCCTTCCCCATGGCAAGAAACCTTGTGGTTGGCATGTTGTCCAACGTTCAGTGTAGTTGAAACCAGTGTGGCCCATGAGGCCCCGCCCATGCTCACGGGCCACATTGGTCACAAACACACATTGTGACGCTCAAGCTGAGCCCAGTCCTCAAGTAAGGCCACTCAGTGACTGGATGAAGAGATATCATTTTGGGCTTGCCATGCCCCTAAGCCACAATTTTTAACCATAGTTCGGGTTGTCCCTTCAGTCTTCCCCACGGCTTGGCTTTGGAATTCCTCTTTTGGTGGTACACCTGAGGTAACAAAACTGAAATGAGTCCTCCCATCCCACAGATTGACGAAAAGCAATTGGGAATCGGGCCAAATCCTCAGAGAGGAAGATTCGTCTATGGCCCATGAGGCGTCCCCGACATTCCACGGCCATCGCTGATACAAAATCCAGAGACAAAAGCCTGAGCAAGTGCCTCAGACTCAAACATTCTTCATATCCTGAAGAGTTCATCTCATGGTTTGTAGATCGGGCCTGCCATACCTACGTCCCCAAACCTAAGCTGAGTTTGTGTTTTCAGACTTCTGTCCTCAAAGTCTTGGGCCACACACCCTCCAGGCTGGGCCCCTGGAGCCACACATTAGGACTGTGCCTACCAATCCATGGGAATTCTGCCCATTCCATGGTCCAAAATCGTACAAATTAGGAGAAATCTCCAAAGTCCCTGAGGCCATCCCAATAGTGTAGGTCGCCCGGAACAAACATGGGCTGTCTGAAACCATCTGATAATCGACCTCCAGTCATACCATAGATGGATGTCCCCAGAGGAGAAGATTGAACCAGACAGGACCCTAGGCCATAATAGGATCCATTGCTTTGGGTTACGGGCATGTGTCCTCAAAAGCCTGATTCCAATACGAGCATAGGGGTTTTCCTGAGGCACCCATCAGAACTCATCTCGTCTCCACAAGGAAACCTGCGCATGGGAGCCATGTCCAAAGCTTAGGAGAGTACTTCAGGGTCCCGGTGCCACCGCCCCATTCCAAGGCCCTCATGGACACAAAAACACATTAGGACCCATCCTCAGGAAAGTCCATTTCAACTCAGCCACCCCGGTTGCTCCCGCAGAGCCATCAGATCTAAACTGTCTTGTTGCTAGGAGACATTTGGAATGCGAGGCGGGCTTCCCAGGCATCCATCCGCAAACGGTGCCCTGGAGTCATTCCATATGGGATGTCCTGGAGCTGTCCAACAGGTCTCAATTGGCCCGCAGAAGGAATCCATGAAGGGGGCATCCCACAACTCCCAACGTGGGAAAACCTCAATGGCCTCGAGTTTCCGCTTACTTCATGAAGCGGCCGTCATACTCAGAAACTCCAAACTGAGCCAATGTCTGATCCTCGCCCTGACTTCAAATGCATGAGATATTGGTTCAGATTTGCAGGGGGTACCTGCCGTGCCCTCGCCCTGAAACCCAAGTCTAGCTTGTCTTCTCAGACTTCCGTCCTCACACTCCTGGCCCCGAAGCCCTCAAGTTTGGCAATTCCGGACCCACAATGCAGCACTCTGCCTGCCCTCTAGAAAAAAAATGATTGCCTCATGAGCTGCCCAGGCACCTTAAATGAGGGTAAACCTACACAGCACTCGACTTTACCCAAATTATATAGTCTAACCTGGGCACTAATGCACTGTCGAACACGACCTGAGCCCGGACCTCCTGACCAACACCCAGAAAGCTGACCACACACTGAGCACATAAGACCCGCCATGGCCTTAGGTCATCATCTCTTCCCTACCTCAGTTTTCAGGCTTCAGAACCGAGACCTTATCTCCAATCACTGCCCAAGGGTGAGTGTGATGCAGAAATCAGAACTCCTCCTTACCCATGGCAAGAACCCAGTGGTTGTCACGTTGTCCAACGTTCAGTGTAGGAGAAACCAGCATTCACCCTGAGGCCCCGCCCATTCTTGAGTGCGACGAGGGCATACACACGCATTGTGACCCTCAGCATGAGTCCTGTCCTCTAGTAAGTCCTCTCAGTTGCTGGACCATTAGATGTCATAATGGGCTTGACATGTCCCGAGGCCCCAATTTTTAACCAGATTTCTGATTGTCCAGTCGCCCCTCCCCAGGGCTCTACTCTGGAATCCCTCATTTGGTGGGACACCTGAGGTTAAAAAAGAAAACAACAACAACAACAACAACAAAACGGACTTCTTCCAGCCCACAGAATGACCCCAAACTCTTTGGACGGGGCCAAACCACCAGAGAGTAAGACTCGTCCATTTCCCATGAAGTCACCCAGAAATTCCACGACCATGAGTGACACGATATCCAGAGACAAAAACTTGAGCAAGAGCCTCACACTCGCCCTTCTTTCAAATCCCGAAGAGTTCTCCTCATGGTCTGTAGGTCAGTCCTGCCATACCTATGACCCGAAACATAAGCCGAGTTTGTGTTTTCAGAGAACTGTCCAAACAGCCCTGGCCTACACAACCTACAGGCTCAGGCCCCTGGAGCCAAACCTGAGGACTGTACTTGCCCTCTCCAAGGGAATTCTGTGTGCCCATTCCAATGGCCACAACCCTTCTAATAGGATAAACCTCCAAAGTCCCTGATCCATCTCAATAGTGGTGGCTTCCCAGGAAAAAACAGGGGCAATCTGAGCCCAACTGAGCACCTACCTGCACTCAGACCCATAGACAGATGTCCCCAGAGGTAAAAAGGAAAGAACAGGCCCCTAGGCCCTAATCAGATCCATTGCTTTTGTTTCCAGTCATCTCTCCTCAGAGGCCTGGATTTCAAAAGCAGCATATAGCTGTTTCTACACTCACCCATCAGAAAACATCTCATCTACACATGGGAAACTTGCACGTTGGAGCTGTGTCAAAGCCTCTGTTTAGGAGAACCCTTTAGGGCCCCAGTGCCACCGCTTCATTCCAAGGTCTCCATAGACACAAAAGCACATTAGGACCCATCCCCAGGTGTGTCCATTTCAACTAAGCGTCCTCAGTTGCTCCCCACAGATCCAGGAGATCTAACCTGTCTTGTTGCTAGGAGACAATTGGAATGCGAGGTGGGCTACCCAGCCATCCATCCTTAGAACCCTGCTCAGAATCATTGGCCTGGAGCCATACAACAGGTCTCAATTGTCCTGCAGAAGACTCTCTGCAGTTTGGAGCTACTCACAACTCCCATCGTGGGAAAACCCCGATGGCCTCCAGATGCCCCCCCCATTGATGAAGGGGCCATCAGGGGCAGAAACTCCAACCTGAGCAATCGTCTGAACCTCGCCCTGACTTCAGATGCACGAGATCTCGATTCAGGGCTGTAGATTGTGCCTGCCATGGCCTCACCCAGAAACCTAAGCCTAGCTTGTGTTCTCAGACTTTTGTCGTCAGAGTACTGGCCCACAAGCCCTCCAGTTTGGCAATCCAGAACTACAATGCAGCACTCTGCCTGCCCTCCAGAAGAAAAAACATTGTCCTCTGGGGCTACCCAGTAACCCCAAATGAGGATCAACCTGCACCGAACTTGGCTGTACCCCAAATACATAGGCTGACCAGGGCACTAATGTCCTTTCTGACACAGGCTGAGCCTGGACCTCCTGACCCCTCCCAGACAGCTTGCCGCACACTGAGCACATCGAGCCGCCATGGCCTTAGGTCGTCATCTCTTCCCAACCTCGGTTTTCAGGTTTCAGAACGTAGACCTTATCTCCAATCACTGCCCAGGGTTGAAGGTGATGCAGAAATCAGAACTCCTTCCCCATGGCAAGAAACCCTTTGTTGGCATGTTGTCCAACGTTCAGTGTAGTTGAAACCAGTGTGGCCCTTGAGGCCCCGCCCATGCTCGCGGGCCACATTGGTCACAAACACACATTGTGACCCTCTGGCTGAGCCGAGTCCTCAAGTAAGGCCACTCAGTGGCTGGATGAAGAGATAGCATATTGGGCTGGCCATGCCCCTAGGCCCCAATTTTTAACCATAGTTCGGGTTGTCCCTTCAGTCTTCCCCACGGCTTGGCTTTGGAATTCCTCTTTTGGTGGGACACCTGAGGTAACAAAACTGAAATGAGTCCTCCCATCCCACAGATTGACGAAAAGCAATTGGGAATCGGGCCAAATCCTCAGAGAGGAAGATTCGTCCATGGCCCATGAGGCCTCCCCGACATTCCACGGCCATCGCTGATACAAAATCCAGAGACAAAAACCTGAGCAAGCGCCTCAGACTCGCACTTTCTTCATAACCTGAAGAGTTCTTCTCATGGTTTGTAGATCGGGCCTGCCATACCTACGTCCCCAAACCTAAGCTGAGTTTGTGTTTTCAGACTTCTGTCCTCAAAGTCCAGGGCCACACACCCTCCAGGCTGGGGCCCCTGGAGCCACACATTAGGACTGAGCCTACCAATCCATGGGAATTCTGCCCATTCTATTGTCCAAAATCGTACAAATTAGGAGAAACCTCCAAAGTCCCTGAGGCCATCCCAATCGTGTAGGTCGCCCGGAACAAACAAGGGCTGTCTGACACCAGCTGATAATCTACCTCCACTCATACCATAAATGGATGTCCCCAGAGGAGAAGATTGAACCAGACAGGACCCTAGGCCATAATAGGATCCATTGCCTTGGTTTACAGGCATGTCTCCTCAAAAGCCTGATTCCAATACGAGCATAGGGGTTTTGCTGAGGCACCCAGCAGAACTCATCTCGTCTCCACAAGGAAACCTGTGCATGGGAGCCATGTCCAAAGCATAGGAGAGTACTTCAGGGTCCCGGTGCCACCGCCCCATTCCAAGGCCCTCATGGACACAAAAACACATTAGGACCCATCCTCAGGAAAGTCCATTTCAACTCAGCCACCCCGGTTGCTCCCGCAGAACCATCAGATCTAAACTGTCTTGTTGCTAGGAGACAATTGGAATGCGAGGCTGGCCTCCCAGGCATCCATCCTCGAACGGTGCTCTGGAGTCATTCCATATGGAATGTCCTGAAGCTGTCCAACAGGTCTCAATTGTCCCGCAGAAGGAATCTTTGTAGGGGGCATCCCACAACTCCCAACGTGGGAAAACCTCAATGGCCTCGAGATTCCGCTCCCTTCATGAAGCGGCCGTCATGCACGGAAACTCCAACCTGAGCCAACGTCTGATCCTCGCGCTGACTTCAGATGCATGAGTATTGGTTCAGATCTGCAGGGGGTACCTGCCGTGCCCTCGCCCTGAAACCCAAGTCTAGCTTGTCTTCTCAGACTTCCGTCCTTACACTCCTGACGCCGAAGCCCTCAAGTTTGACAATTCCGGACCCACAATGCAGCACTCTGCCTGCCCTCTAGAAAAAAATTATTGCCTCATGAGCTGCCCAGGCACCTTCAATGAGGATAAACCTCCACAGCACTCGACTTCACCCAAATTATACAGTCTAACCTGGGCACTAATGCACTGTCGGACACAACCTGAGCCCGGACCTCTTGACCAACACCCGGAAAGCAGACCGCACACTGAGCACATAAGACCGGCCATGGCCTTAGGTCATCATCTTTTCCCTACCTCAGTTTTCAGGCCTCAGAACAGAGACTTTATCTCCAATCACTGCCCAGGGGTGAGTGTGATGCAGAAATCAGAACACCCCCTTACCCATGGTAAGAAACCTTGTGGTTGGCACGTTGTCCAACGTTCAGTGTAGGAGAAACCAGCATTCACCCTGAGGCCCTGCCCATTCTTGAGTGCGACAAGGGCATAAACACGCATTGTGACTCTCAACATGAGTCCTGTCCTCTAGTAAGTCCTCTCAGTGACTGGACCATTAGATGTCATAATGGGCTTGATATGTCCCTAGGCCTCAATTTTTAACCAGATTTCTGATTGTCCAATCACCACCCCCCCAGGGCTCTACTCTGGAATCCCTCATTTGGTGGGACACCTGAGGTTAAAAAGAAAACAACATCAAAAAAAAAAAAAAAAAACGGACTTCTTCCATCCCACAGAGTGACCCCAAAAGCTTTGGACTGGGCCAAACCACCAGGGAGTAAGACTCGTCCATTTCCCATGAAGTCACCCAGAAATTTCACGACCATGAGTGACACGATATCCAGAGACAAAAACTTGAGCAAGAGCCTCACACTCGCACTTTTCTCAAATCCCGAAAATGCTCCTCATGGTCTGTAGATAAGTCCTGCCAACCTATGACCTGAAACATAAGCCAAGTTTGTGTTTTCAGACAACTGTCCAAACAGCCCTGGCCTACACAACCTACAGGCTCAGGCCCCTGGAGCCAAACCTGAGGACTGTACTTGCCCTCTCCAAGGGAATTGTGTGTGCCCATTCCAATGGCCACATCCCTTCTAAAAGGATAAACCTCCAAAGTCCCTGATCCATCTCGTTAGTGGTGGCTTCCCAGGTAAAACAGGGGCAATCTGAGCCCATCTGAGCACCTACCTGTACTCAGACCCATAGACAGATGTCCCCAGAGGTAAAAAGGAAAGAACAGGCCCCTAGGCACTAATCATATCCATTGCTTTAGTTTCCAGGCATCTCTCCTCAGAGGCCTGGATTTCAAAACCAGCATATGGCTGTTTCTTGACTCACCCATCACAAAACATCTCATCTACCCATGGGAAACTTGCACGTTGGA
>NW_028133489.1:0-16000 GCF_964662115.1 Mustela nivalis
TCATGAGCTGCCCAGGCACCTTAAATGAGGGTAAACCTACACAGAACTCGACTTTACCCAAATTATATAGTCTAACCTGGGCACTAATGCACTGTCGAACACAACCTGAGCACGGACCTCCTGACCAACACCCAGAAAGCTGACTGCACACTGAGCACATAAAACCCGCCATGGCCTTAGGTCATCATCTCTTTCCTACCTCAGTTTTCAGGCTTCAGAACCGAGACCTTATCTCCAATCACTGCCCAGCGGTGAGTGTGATGCAGAAGTCAGAACTCCTCCTTACCCATGGCAAGAACCCTTGTGGTTGGCACGTTGTCCAACGTTCAGTGTAGGAGAAACCAGCATTCACCCTGAGGCCCCGCCCATTCTTGAGTGCCACGAGGGCATACACACGCATTGTTACCCTCAGCATGAGTCCTGTCCTCTAGTAAGTCCTCTCAGTGGCTGGACCATTAGATGTCATAATGGGCTTGACATGTCCCTTGGCCCCAATTTTTAACCAGATTTCTGATTGTCCAGTCGCCCCTCACCAGGGCTCTACTCTGGAATCCATCATTTGGTGGGACACCTGAGGTTAAAAAAGAAAACAACAACAACAACAAAAAAAAAACTGACTTATTCCAGCCCACAAAATGACCCCAAACTCTTTGGACGGGGCCAAACCACCAGAGAGTAAGACTCGTCCATTTCCCATGAAGTCACCCAGAAATTCCACGACCATGAGTGACACGATATCCAGAGACAAAAACTTGAGCAGAGCCTCACACTCGCCCTTCTTTCAAATCCCGAAGGGTTCATCTCATGGTCTGTAGATCAGTCCTGCCATACCTATGACCCGAAACATAAGCCGAGTTTGTGTTTTCAGGCAACTGTCCAAACAGCCCTGGCCTACACAACCTACAGGCTCAGGCCCCTGGAGCCAAACCTGAGGACTGTACTTGCCCTCTCCAAGGGAATTGTGTGTGCCCATTCCAATGGCCACAACCCTTCTCATAGGATAAACCTCCAAAGTCCCTGATCCATCTCAATAGTGGAGGCTTCCCAGGAAAACAGGGGCAATCTGAGCCCAACTGAGCACCTACCTGCACTCAGACCCATAGACAGATGTCCCCAGAGGTAAAAAGGAAAGAAAGGCCCCTAGGCACTCATCAGATCCATTGCTTTGGTTTCCAGGCATCTCTCCTCAGAGGCCTGGATTTCAAAAGCAGCATATAGCTGTTTCTTGACTCACCCATCAGAAAACATCTCATCTACACATGGGAAACTTGCACGTTGGAGCTGTGTCAAAGCCTCTGTTCAGGAGAACCCTTTAGGGCCCCAGTGCCACCGCTTTATTCCAAGGTCTCCATAGACACAAAAGCACGTTAGGACCCAACTCCAGGGGTGTCCATTTCAACTCAGCGTCCTCGGTTGCTCCCCACAGATCCAGGACATCTAACCTGTCTTGTTGCTAGGAGACAATTGGAATGCGAGGTGGGTTACCCAGCCATCCATCCTTAGAACCCTGCTCAGAATCATTGGCCTGGAGCCAAACAACAGGTCTCAATTGTCCTGCAGAAGACTCTCTGCAGTTTGAAGCTTCTCACAACTCCCATCGTGGGAAAACACCCATGGCCTCGTGATGCCCCCCCCATTCATGAAGGGGCCATCAGGGACAGAATCTCCAACCTGAGCGATCCTCTGATCCTCGCCCTGACTTCAGATGCACGAGATCTCGATTCAGGTCTGTAGATTGTGCCTGCCATGGCCTCACCCAGAAACCTAAGCCTAGCTTTTGTTCTCAGACTTTTGTCGTCAGACTACTGGCCCACAAGCCCTCCAGTTTGGCAATCCAGCACTACAATGCAGCACTCTGCCTGCCCTCCAGAAGAAAAACATTGTCCTCTGGGGCTACCCAGTAACCCCAAATGAGGATCAACCTGCACCGACCTTGGCTGTACCCCAAATACATAGGCTGACCAGGGCACTAATGCCCTTTCTGACACAGCCTGAGCCTGGACCCCCTGGACCCTCCCAGACAGCTGGCCGCACACTGAGCACATCGAGCCGCCATGGCCTTAGGTCGTCATCTCTTCCCAACCTCGGTTTTCAGGTTTCAGAACCTAGACCTTATCTCCAATCACTGCCCAAGGTTGAAGGTGATGCAGAAATCAGAACTCCTTCCCCATGGCAAGAAACCTTGTGGTTGGCATGTTGTCCAATATTTAGTGTAGTTGAAACCAGTGTGGCCCATGAGGCCCCGGCCATGCTCACGGGTCACATTGATCACAAACACACATTATGACGCTCAGGCTGAGCCCAGTACTCAAGTAAGGCCACTCAGTGGCTGGATGAAGAGATATATATTGGGCTTGCCATGCCCCTTGGCCCCAATTTTTAACCATAGTTCGGGTTGTCCCTTCAGTCTTCCCCACGGCTTGGTTTTGGAATTCCTCTTTTGGTGGGACACCTGAGGTAACAAAACTGAAATGAGTCCTCCCATCCCAGAGATTGACGAAAAGCAATTGGGAATCAGGCCAAATCCTCAGAGAGGAAGATTCGTCCATGGCCCATGAGGCCTCCCCGACATTCCACGGCCATCGCTGATACAAAATCCAGAGACAAAAGCCTGAGCACGCGCCTAAGACTCGCACTTTCTTCATATCCTGAAGAGTCTTTTCATGGTTTGTAGATCGGGCCTGCCATACCTACGTCCCCAAACCTAAGCTGAGTTTGTGTTTTCAGACTTCTGTCCTCAAAGTCTTGGTCCACACACCCTCCAGGCTGGGCGCCTGAAGCCACACATTAGGACTGTGCCTACCAATCCATGGGAATTCTGCCCATTCCATGGTCCAAAATCGTACAAATTAGGAGAAACCTCCAAAGTCCCTGAGGCCATCCCAATAGTGTAGGTCGCCCGGAACAAACAAGGGCTGTCTGACACCAGCTGATAATCGACCTCCACTCATACCATAGATGGATGTCCCCAGAGAAGAAGATTGAACCAGACAGGACCCTAGGCCATAATAGGATCCATTGCTTTAGGTTACAGGCATGTGTCCTCAAAAGCTTGATTCGAATACGAGCATAGGTGTTTTCCTGAGGCACCCATCAGAACTCATCTCGTCTCCACAAGGAAACCTGTGCATGGGAGCCATGTCCAAAGCTTAGGAGAGTACTTCAGGGTCCCGGTGCCACCGCCCCATTCCAAGGCCCTCATGGACACAAAAACACATTAGGACCCATCCTCAGGAAAGTCCATTTCAACTCAGCCACCCCTGTTGCTCCAGCAGAGCCATCAGATCTAAACTGTCTTGTTGCTAGGAAACAATTGGAATGCGAGGCGGGCTTCCCAGGCATACATCCGAGAACGGTGCTCTGGAGTCATTCCATATGGGATGTCCTGGAGCTGTCCAACAGGTCTCAATTGTCCCGCAGAAGGAACCCTTGAAGGGGGCATCCCACAACTCCCAACGTGGGAAAACCTCAATGGTCTCGAGATTCCGCTCCCTTCATGAAGCGGCCGTCTTGCACAGAAACTCCAACCTGAGCCAACGTCTGATCCTCGCCCTGACTTCAGATGCATGAGATATTGGTTCAGATCTGCAGGGGTACCTGCCGTGCCCTTGCCCTGAAACCCAAGTCTAGCTTTTCTTCTCAGACTTCTGTCCTCACACTCCTGGCCCCGAAGCCCTCAAGTTTGGCAATTCCGGACCCACAATGCAGCACTCTGCCTGCCCTCTAGAAAAAAAATTATTGCCTCATGAGCTGCCCAGGCACCTTAAATGAGGGTAAACCTACACAGAACTCGACTTTACCCAAATTATATAGTCTGACCTGGGCACTAATGCACTGTCGAACACAACCTGAGCCCGGACCTCCTGACCAACACCCAGAAAGCTGACCGCACACTGAGCACATAAAACCCGCCATGGCCTTAGGTCATCATCTCTTCCCTACCTCAGTTTTCAGGCTTCAGAACCGAGACCTTATCTCCAATCACTGCCCAGGGGTGAGTGTGATGCAGAAATCAGAACTCCTCCTTACCCATGGCAAGAACCCTTGTGGTTGGCACGTTGTCCAACGTTCAGTGTAGGAGAAACCAGCATTCACCCTGAGGCCCCGCCCATTCTTGAGTGCGACGAGGGCATACACACGCATTGTGACCCTCAGCATGAGTCCTGTCCTCTAGTAAGTCCTCTCAGTGGCTGGACCATTAGATGTCATAATGGGCTTGACATGTCCCTAGGCCCCAATTTTTAACCAGATTTCTGATTGTCCAGTCGCACGTCCCCAGGGCTCTACTCTGGAATCCATCATTTGGTGGGACACCTGAGGTTAAAAAAGAAAACAACAACAACAACAACAACAAAAAACGGTCTTCTTCTAGCCCACAGAATGACCCCAAACTCTTTGGGCTGGGCCAAACCACCAGAGAGTAAGACTCGTCCATTTCCCATGAAGTCACCCAGAAATTGCACGACCATGAGTGACACGATATCCAGAGACAAAAACTTGAGCAGGAGCCTCACACTCGCCCTTCTTTCAAATCCCGAAGAGTTCTCCTCATGGTCTGTAGATCATTCCTGCCATACCTATGACCCGAAACATAAGCCGAGTTTGTGTTTTCAGACAACTGTCCAAACAGCCCTGGCCTACACAACCTACAGGCTCAGGCCCCTGGGCCAAACCTTAGGACTGTACTTGCCCTCTCCAAGGGAATTGTGTGTGCCCATTCCAATGGCCACAACACTTCTAATAGGATAAACCTCCAAAGTCCTTGATCCATCTCAATAGTGGTGGCTTCCCAGGAAAAACAGTGGCGATCTGAGCTCAACTGAGCACCTACCTGCACTCAGACCCATAGACAGATGTCCCCAGAGGTAAAAAGGAAAGAACGGGCTTCTAGGTACTAATCAGATCCATTGCTTTGGTTTCCAGGCATCTCTCCTCAGAGGCCTGGATTTCAAAAGCAGCATATAGCTGTTTCTTGACTCACCCATCAGAAAACATCTCATCTACACATGGGAAACTTGCACGTTGGAGCTGTGTCAAAGCCTCTGTTCAGGAGAACCCTTTAGGGCCCCAGTGCCACCGCTTTATTCCAAGGTCTCCATAGACACAAAAGCACGTTAGGACCCAACTCCAGGGGTGTCCATTTCAACTCAGCGTCCTCGGTTGCTCCCCACAGATCCAGGACATCTAACCTGTCTTGTTGCTAGGAGACAATTGGAATGCGAGGTGGGTTACCCAGCCATCCATCCTTAGAACCCTGCTCAGAATCATTGGCCTGGAGCCAAACAACAGGTCTCAATTGTCCTGCAGAAGACTCTCTGCAGTTTGAAGCTTCTCACAACTCCCATCGTGGGAAAACACCCATGGCCTCGTGATGCCCCCCCCATTCATGAAGGGGCCATCAGGGACAGAATCTCCAACCTGAGCGATCCTCTGATCCTCGCCCTGACTTCAGATGCACGAGATCTCGATTCAGGTCTGTAGATTGTGCCTGCCATGGCCTCACCCAGAAACCTAAGCCTAGCTTTTGTTCTCAGACTTTTGTCGTCAGACTACTGGCCCACAAGCCCTCCAGTTTGGCAATCCAGCACTACAATGCAGCACTCTGCCTGCCCTCCAGAAGAAAAACATTGTCCTCTGGGGCTACCCAGTAACCCCAAATGAGGATCAACCTGCACCGACCTTGGCTGTACCCCAAATACATAGGCTGACCAGGGCACTAATGCCCTTTCTGACACAGCCTGAGCCTGGACCCCCTGGACCCTCCCAGACAGCTGGCCGCACACTGAGCACATCGAGCCGCCATGGCCTTAGGTCGTCATCTCTTCCCAACCTCGGTTTTCAGGTTTCAGAACCTAGACCTTATCTCCAATCACTGCCCAAGGTTGAAGGTGATGCAGAAATCAGAACTCCTTCCCCATGGCAAGAAACCTTGTGGTTGGCATGTTGTCCAATATTTAGTGTAGTTGAAACCAGTATGGCCCATGAGGCCCCGGCCATGCTCACGGGTCACATTGATCACAAACACACATTATGACGCTCAGGCTGAGCCCAGTACTCAAGTAAGGCCACTCAGTGGCTGGATGAAGAGATAGCATATTGGGCTTGCCATGCCCCTTGGCCCCAATTTTTAACCATAGTTCGGGTTGTCCCTTCAGTCTTCCCCACGGCTTGGTTTTGGAATTCCTCTTTTGGTGGGACACCTGAGGTAACAAAACTGAAATGAGTCCTCCCATCCCAGAGATTGACGAAAAGCAATTGGGAATCAGGCCAAATCCTCAGAGAGGAAGATTCGTCCATGGCCCATGAGGCCTCCCCGACATTCCACGGCCATCGCTGATACAAAATCCAGAGACAAAAGCCTGAGCACGCGCCTAAGACTCGCACTTTCTTCATATCCTGAAGAGTTCTTTTCATGGTTTGTAGATCGGGCCTGCCATACCTACGTCCCCAAACCTAAGCTGAGTTTGTGTTTTCAGACTTCTGTCCTCAAAGTCTTGGTCCACACACCCTCCAGGCTGGGCGCCTGAAGCCACACATTAGGACTGTGCCTACCAATCCATGGGAATTCTGCCCATTCCATGGTCCAAAATCGTACAAATTAGGAGAAACCTCCAAAGTCCCTGAGGCCATCCCAATAGTGTAGGTCGCCCGGAACAAACAAGGGCTGTCTGACACCAGCTGATAATCGACCTCCACTCATACCATAGATGGATGTCCACAGAGACGAAGATTGAACCAGACAGGACCCTAGGCCATAATAGGATCCATTGCTTTAGGTTACAGGCATGTGTCCTCAAAAGCTTGATTCGAATACGAGCATAGGTGTTTTCCTGAGGCACCCATCAGAACTCATCTCGTCTCCACAAGGAAACCTGTGCATGGGAGCCATGTCCAAAGCTTAGGAGAGTACTTCAGGGTCCCGGTGCCACCGCCCCATTCCAAGGCCCTCATGGACACAAAAACACATTAGGACCCATCCTCAGGAAAGTCCATTTCAACTCAGCCACCCCTGTTGCTCCAGCAGAGCCATCAGATCTAAACTGTCTTGTTGCTAGGAAACAATTGGAATGCGAGGCGGGCTTCCCAGGCATACATCCGAGAACGGTGCTCTGGAGTCATTCCATATGGGATGTCCTGGAGCTGTCCAACAGGTCTCAATTGTCCCGCAGAAGGAACCCTTGAAGGGGGCATCCCACAACTCCCAACGTGGGAAAACCTCAATGGTCTCGAGATTCCGCTCCCTTCATGAAGCGGCCGTCTTGCACAGAAACTCCAACCTGAGCCAACGTCTGATCCTCGCCCTGACTTCAGATGCATGAGATATTGGTTCAGATCTGCAGGGGTACCTGCCGTGCCCTTGCCCTGAAACCCAAGTCTAGCTTTTCTTCTCAGACTTCTGTCCTCACACTCCTGGCCCCGAAGCCCTCAAGTTTGGCAATTCCGGACCCACAATGCAGCACTCTGCCTGCCCTCTAGAAAAAAAATTATTGCCTCATGAGCTGCCCAGGCACCTTAAATGAGGGTAAACCTACACAGAACTCGACTTTACCCAAATTATATAGTCTGACCTGGGCACTAATGCACTGTCGAACACAACCTGAGCCCGGACCTCCTGACCAACACCCAGAAAGCTGACCGCACACTGAGCACATAAAACCCGCCATGGCCTTAGGTCATCATCTCTTCCCTACCTCAGTTTTCAGGCTTCAGAACCGAGACCTTATCTCCAATCACTGCCCAGGGGTGAGTGTGATGCAGAAATCAGAACTCCTCCTTACCCATGGCAAGAACCCTTGTGGTTGGCACGTTGTCCAACGTTCAGTGTAGGAGAAACCAGCATTCACCCTGAGGCCCCGCCCATTCTTGAGTGCGACGAGGGCATACACACGCATTGTGACCCTCAGCATGAGTCCTGTCCTCTAGTAAGTCCTCTCAGTGGCTGGACCATTAGATGTCATAATGGGCTTGACATGTCCCTAGGCCCCAATTTTTAACCAGATTTCTGATTGTCCAGTCGCACGTCCCCAGGGCTCTACTCTGGAATCCATCATTTGGTGGGACACCTGAGGTCAAAAAAGAAAACAACAACAACAACAACAACAAAAAACGGTCTTCTTCTAGCCCACAGAATGACCCCAAACTCTTTGGGCTGGGCCAAACCACCAGAGAGTAAGACTCGTCCATTTCCCATGAAGTCACCCAGAAATTGCACGACCATGAGTGACACGATATCCAGAGACAAAAACTTGAGCAGGAGCCTCACACTCGCCCTTCTTTCAAATCCCGAAGAGTTCTCCTCATGGTCTGTAGATCAGTCCTGCCATACCTATGACCCGAAACATAAGCCGAGTTTGTGTTTTCAGACAACTGTCCAAACAGCCCTGGCCTACACAACCTACAGGCTCAGGCCCCTGGGCCAAACCTTAGGACTGTACTTGCCCTCTCCAAGGGAATTGTGTGTGCCCATTCCAATGGCCACAACACTTCTAATAGGATAAACCTCCAAAGTCCCTGATCCATCTCAATAGTGGTGGCTTCCCAGGAAAAACAGTGGCGATCTGAGCTCAACTGAGCACCTACCTGCACTCAGACCCATAGACAGATGTCCCCAGAGGTAAAAAGGAAAGAACGGGCTTCTAGATACTAATCAGATCCATTGCTTTGGTTTCCAGGCATCTCTCCTCAGAGGCCTGGATTTCAAAAGCAGCATATAGCTGTTTCTTGACTCACCCATCATAAAACATCTCATCTACACATGGGAAACTTGCACGTTGGAGCTGTGTCAAAGCCTTTGTTTAGGAGAACCCTTTAGGGCCCCAGTGCCACCGCTTCATTCCAAGGTCTCCATAGACACAAAAGCACGTTAGGACCCATCCCCAAGGGTGTCCCTTTCAACTCAGCGTCCTCGGTTGCTCCCCACAGATCCAGGAGATATAATCTGTCTGGTTGCTAGGAGACAATTGGAATGCGAGGTGGGCTACCCCGCCATCCATCCTTAGAACCCTGCTCAGAATCATTGGCCTGGAGCCAAACAACAGGTCTCAATTGTCCTGCAGAAGACTCTCTGCAGTTTGGAGCTTCTCACAACTCCCATCGTGGGAAAACACCCATGGCCTCGTGATGCCCCCCCCCATTCATGAAGGGGCCATCAGTGACAGAAAGTCCAACATTAGCGATCGTCTGATCCTCGCCCTGACTTCAGATGCACGAGATCTCGATTCAGGTCTGTAGATTGTGCCTGCCATGGCCTCACCCAGAAACCTAAGCCTAGCTTGTGTTCTCAGACTTTTGTCGTCAGACTACTGGCCCACAAGCCCTCCAGTTTGGCAATCCAGAACTACAATGCAGCACTCTGCCGGCCCTCCAGAAGAAAAAACATTGTCCTCTGGGGCTACCCAGTAACCCCAAATGAGGATCAACCTGCACCGACCTTGGCTGTAATTCAAATACGTAGGCTGACCAGGGCACTAATGCCCTTTCTGACACAGCCAGAGCCTTGACCCCCTGGACCCTTCCAGACAGCTGGCCGCACACTGAGCACATCCAGCCGCCATGGCCTTAGGTCGTCATCTCTTCCCAACCACGGTTTTTAGGTTTCAGAACCTAGACCTTATCTCCAATCACTGCCCAGGATTCAAGGTGATGCAGAAATCAGAACTCCTTCCCCATGGCAAGAAACCTTGTGGTTGGCATGTTGTCAAACGTTCAGTGTCTTTGAAACCAGTGTGGCCCATGAGGCCCCGCCCATGCTCGCGGGCCTCATTGGTCACAAACACACATTGTGACACTCAGGCTGAGCCCAGTCCTCAAGTAAGGCCACTCAGTGGCTGGAAGAAGAGATAGAATATTGGGCTTGCCATGCCCCTAGGCCCCAATTATTAACCATAGTTCGGGTTGTCCCTTCAGTATTCCCCACTGCTTGGCTTTGGAATTCCTCTTTTGGTGGGACACCTGAGGTAACAAAACTGATAGGAGACTTCCCATCCCACAGATTGACGAAAAGCAATTGGGAATCAGGCCAAATCCTCAGAGAGGAAGATTCGTCCATGGCCCATGAGGCCTCCCCGACATTCCACGGCCATCGCTGATACAAAATCCAGAGACAATAGCCTGAGCAATCGCCTCAGACTCGCACTTTCTTCATATCCTGAAGAGTTCTTCTCATGGTTTGTAGATCGGGCCTGCCATACCAACGTCCCCAAACCTAAGCTGAGTTTGTGTTTTCAGACTTCTGTCCTCAAATCTTGGGCCCCACACCCTCCAGGGTGGGACCCTGGAACCACACATAGGACTGTGCCTACCAATCCATGGGAATTCTGCCCATTCCATGGTCCAAAATCGTACAAATTAGCAGAAACCTCCAAAGTCCCTGAGGCCATCCCAATAGTGTAGGTCGCCCGGAACAAACAAGGGCTGTCTGACACCAGCTGATAATCGACCTGCACTCATACCATAAATGGATGTCCCCAGAGAAGAATATTGAACCAGACAGGACCCTAGGCCATAATAGGATCTATTGCTTTAGGTTACAGGCATGTGTCCTCAAAAGCCTGATTCCAATACGAGCATAGGGGGTTTCCTGAGGCACCCATCAGAACTCATCTCGTCTCCACAAGAAAACCTGTGCATGGGAGCCATGTCAAAAGCTTAGGAGAGTACATCAGGGTCCCGGTGCCACCGCCCCATTCCAAGGCCCTCATGGACACAAAAACACATTAGGACCCATCCTCAGGAAAGTCCATTTCAACTCAGCCAACCCAGTTGCTCCCGCAGAGCCATCAGATCAAAACTGTCTTGTTGCTAGGAGACAATTGGAATGCGCGGCGGGCTTCCCAGGCATCCATTCGCGAACGGTGCTCTGGAGTCATTCCATATGGGATGTCCTGGAGCTGTCCAACAGGTCTCAATTGTCCCGCAGAAGGAATCCTTGAAGGGGGCATCCCACAACTCCCAACGTGGGAAAACCTCAATGGCCTCGAGATTCCGCTCCCTTCATGAAGCGGTCGTCATGCTCAGAAACTCCCACCTGAGCCAAAGTCTGACCCTCGCCCTGACTTCAGATGCATGAGATATTGGTTCAGATCTGCAGGGGGTACCTGCCGTGCCCTCGCCCTGAAACCCAAGTCTAGCTTGTCTTCTCAGACTTCCGTCCTCACACTCCTGGCCCTGAAGCCCTCAAGTTTGGCAATTCCGGACCCACAATGCAGCACTCTGCCTGCCCTCTAGAAAAAAAATTATTGCCTCAACCTGCCCAGGCACCTTAAATGCGGGTAATCCTACGCAGCACTCGACTTTACCCAAATTATATAGTCTAACCTGGGCACTAATGCACTGTCAAACACAACCTGAGCCCGGACCTCCTGACCAACACCCAGAAAGCTGACCGCACACTGAGCACATAAAACCCGCCATGGCCTTAGGTCATCATCTCTTCCCTACCTCAACTTTCAGGCTTCAGAACCGAGACCTTATCTCCAATCACTGCCCAGGGGTGAGTGTGATGCAGAAATCAGAACTCCTCCTTACACATGGAAAGAACCCTTGTGGTTGGCACGTTGTCCAACGTTCAGTGTAGGAGAAACCAGCATTCACCTTGATGCCCCGCCCTTTCTTGAGTGCGACGAGGTCATACACACACATTGTGACCCTCAGCATGAGTCCTGTCCTCTAGTAAGTCCTCTCAGTGGCTGGACCATTAGATGTCATAATGGGCTTGACATGTCCCTAAGGCCCCAATTTTTAACCAGATTTCTGATTGTCCAGTCGCCCCTCCCCAGGGCTCTACTCTGGAATCCATCATTTGGTGGGACACCTGAGGTTAAAAAAGAAAACAAAAACAACAACATCAACAAAAAAACGGACTTCTTCCAGCCCACAGAATGACCCCAAACTCTTTGGACGGGGCCAAACCACCAGAGAGTAAGACTCGTCCATTTCCCATGAAGTCACCCAGATATTGCACGACCATGAGTGACACGATATCCAGAGACAAAAACTTGAGAAGGAGCCTCACACTCGCCCTTCTTTCAAATCCCGAAGAGTTCTCCTCATGGTCTGTAGATCAGTCCTGCCATACCTATGACCTGAAACATAAGCCGAGTTTGTGTTTTCAGACAACTGTCCAAACAGCCCTGGCCTACACAACCTACAGGCTCGGGCCCCTGGAGCCAAACCTGAGGACTGTTCTTGCCCTCTCCAAGAAATTGTGTGTGCCCATTCCAATGGCCACAACCCTTCTAATAGGATAAACCTCCAAGGTCCCTGATCAATCTCAATAATGGTGGCTTCCCAGGATAGACAGGGGCAATCTGAGCCAAACTGAGCACCTACCTGCACTCAGACCCATAGACAGATGTCCCCAGAGGTAAAAAGGAAAGAACAGGCCCCTAGGCACTAATCAGATCCATTGCTTTGCTTTCCAGGCATCTCACCTCAAAGGCCTGGATTTCAAAAGAAGCATATAGCTGTTTCTTGACTCACCCATCAGAAAACATCTCATCTACACATGAGAAACTTGCACGTTGGAGCTGTGTCAAAGCCTCTGTTTAGGAGAACCCTTTAGCGCCCCAGTGCCACCGCTTTATTCCAAGGTCTCCATAGACACAAAAGCACGTTAGGACCCATCCCCAGGGGTGTCCATTTCAACTCAGCGTCCTCGGTTGCTCCCCAAAGATCCAGGAGATCTAACCTGTCTTGTTGCTAGGAGACAATTGGAATGCGAGGTGGGCTACCCCGCCATTCATCCTTAGAACCCTGCTCAGAATCATTGGTCTGGAGCCAAACAACAGGTCTCAATTGTCCTGCAGAAGACTCTCTGCAGTTTGGAGCTTCTCACAACTCCCATCGTGGGAAAACACCCATAGCCTCGTGATGCCCCCCCCCCATTAATGAAGGGGCCATCAGGGACAGAAACTCCAACCTGAGCGATCCTCTGATCCTCGCCCTGACTTCAGATGCACGAGATCTCGATTCAGGTCTGTAGATTGTGCCTGCCATGGCCTCACCCAGAAACCTAAGCCTGGCTTGTGTTCTCAGACTTTTGTCGTCAGACTACTGGCCCACAAGCCCTCCAGTTTGGCAATCCAGAACTACAATGCAGCACACTGCCGGCCTTCCAGAAGAAAACCATTGTCCTCTGAGTCTACCCAGTAACCCCAAATGAGGATCAACCTGCACCGACCTTGGCTGTACCCCAAATACATAGGCTGACCAGGGCACTAATGCCCTTTCTGACACAGCCTGAGCCTGGACCCCCTGGACCCTCCAAGACAGCTGGCCGCACACTGAGTACATCGAGCCGCCATGGCCTTAGGTCGTCATCTCTTCCCAACCTCGGTTTTCAGTTTTCAGAACCTAGACCTTATCTCCAATCACTGCCCAAGGTTGAAGTTGATGCAGAAATCAGAACTCCTTCCCCATGGCAAGAAACCTTGTGGTTGGCATGTTGTCCAACGTTCAGTGTAGTTGAAACCACTGTGGCCCAATAGGCCCTGCCCATGCTCACGGGTCACATAGGTCACAAACACACAGTATGACGCTCAGGCTGAGCCCAGTCCTCAAGTAAGGCCACTCAGTGGCTGGATGAAGAGATAGCATATTGGGCTTGCCATGCCCCTAGGCCCCAATTTTTAACCATAGTTCGGGTTGTCCCTTCAGTCTTCCCCACGGCTTGGCTTTGGAATTCCTCTTTTGGTGGGACACCTGAGGTAACAAAACTGAAATGAGTCCTCCCATCCCAGAGATTGACGAAAAGCAATTGGGAATCAGGCCAAATACTCAGAGAGGAAGATTCGTCCATGGCCCATGAGGCCTCCCCGACATTCCACGGCCATCGCTGATACAAAATCCAGAGACAAAAGCCTGAGCAAGCGCCTAAGACTCGCACTTTCTTCATAGCCTGAAGAGTTCTTTTCATGGTTTGTAGATCGGGCCTGCCATACCTACGTCCCCAAACCTAAGCTGAGTTTGTGTTTTCAGACTTCTGTCCTCAAAGTCTTGGGCCCCACACCCTCCAGGCTGGGCCCCTGGAGCCACACATTAGGACTGTGCCTACCAATCCATGGGAATTCTGCCCATTCCATGGTCCAAAATCGTACAAATTAGGAGAAACCTCCAAAGTCCCTGAGGCCATCCCAATAGTGTAGGTCGCCCGGAACAAACAAGGGGTGTCTGACACCAGCTGATATCGACCTCCACTCATACCATAGATGGATGTCCACAGAGACGAAGATTGAACCATACAGGACCCTAGGCCATAATGGGATCCATTGCTTTGGGTTACAGGCATGTGTCCTCAAAAGCCTGATTCCAATACGAGCATAGGGGTTTTCCTGAGGCACCCATCAGAACTCATCTCGTCTCCACAAGGAAACCTGTGCATGGGAGCCATGTCCAAATCTTAGGAGAGTACTTCAGGGTCCCGGTGCCATCGCCCGATTCCAAGGCCCTCATGGAAACAAAAACACATTAGGACCCATCCTCAGGAAAGTCCATTTCAACTCAGCCACCCCTGTTGCTCCCGCAGAGCCATCAGATCTAAACTGTCTTGTTGCTAGGAGACAATTGGAATGCGAGGCGGGCTTCCCAGGCATCCATCCGCGAATGGTGCTCTGGAGTCATTCCATATGGGATGTCCTGGAGCTGTCCAACAGGTCTCAATTGTCCCATAGAAGGAACCCTTGAAGGGGGCATCCCACAACTCCCAACGTGGGAAAACCTCAATGGCCTCGAGATTCCGCTCCCTTCATGAAGCGGCCGTCATGCTCAGAAACTCCAACCTGAGCCAACGTCTGATCCTCGCCCTGACTTCAGATGCATGAGATATTGGTTCAGATCTGCAGGGGGTACCTGCCGTGCCCTCGCCCTGAAACCCAAGTCTAGCTTTTCTTCTCAGACTTCCGTCCTCACACTCCTGGCCCCGAAGCCCTCATGTTTGGATATTCCGGACCCACAATGCAGCACTCTGCCTGCCCTCTAGAAAAAAAATTATTGCCTCATGACCTGCCCAGGCACCTTAAATGCGGGTAAACCTACACAGCACTCGACTTTACGCAAATTATATAGCCTAACCTGGGCACTAATGCACTGTCGAACACAACCTGAGCCCGGACCTCCTGACCAACACCCAGAAAGCTGACCGCACACTGAGCACATAAAACCCGCCATGGCCTTAGGTCATCATCTCTTCCCTACCTCAGTTTTCAGGCTTCAGAACCGAGACCTTATCTCCAATCACTGCCCAGGGGTGAGTGTGATGCAAAAATCAGAACTCCTCCTTACCCATGGCAAGAACCCTTGTTGTTGGCACGTTGTCCACCGTTCAGTGTAGGAGAAACCAGCATTCAACCTGAGGCCCCGCCCATTCTTGAGTGCGACGAGGGCATACACACGCATTGTGACACTCAGCATGAGTCCTGTCCTCTAGTAAGTCCTCTCAGTGGCTGGACCATTAGATGTCATAATGGGCTTGACATGTACCTAGGCCCCAATTTTTAACCATATTTCTGATTGTCCAGTCGCCCCTCACCAGGGCTCTACTCTAGAATCCATCATTTGGTAGGACACCTGAGGTTAAAAAAGAAAACAACAACAACAACAAAAAAAAAAAAAAAAAAACGGACTTCTTCCAGCCCAGAGAATGACCCCAAACTCTTTGGACGGGGCCAAACCACCAGAGAGTAAGACTCGTCCATTTCCCATGAAGTCACCCAGAAATTGCACGACCATGAGTGACACGATATCCAAAGACAAAAACTTGAGCATGAGCCTCACACTCGCCCTTCTTTCAAATCCCGAAGAGTTCTCCTCATGGTCTGTAGATCAGTCCTGCCATACCTATGACCCGAAACGTAAGCCTAGTTAGTGTTTTCAGACAACTGTCAAAACAGCCCTGGCCTACACAACCTACAGGCTCAGGCCCCTGGAGCCAAACCTGAGGACTGTACTTGCCCTCTCCAAGGGAATTGTGTGTCCCCTTTCCAATGGCCACAACCCTTCTAAT
>NW_028133488.1:0-16000 GCF_964662115.1 Mustela nivalis
AGCTTAGACTGTATAATTGGAGTAAAGTTGAGTGGCATGCAGGTTGATCCTCATTTGGCGTTTCTGGGTAGCCCCAGGGGCAACGTTTTTCTTCTGGAGGGAAGGAAGAGTGCTGCATTGTGGCGACGGAATTCTCACACTGGAGGGCTTGTGGGCCAGAATTGTGAGGAAGGAAGTGTGAGAACACAAGCTAGGCTTAGGTTTTGGGTCAAGATCATGGCAGGCACACTCTGTAGAGCTAAATCTAAATCTCATGCATCTGAAGTCAGGGCGAGGATCAGACGTAGGCTCAGGTTGAAGTTTCTGTTCAGGATGGCCCCTTCATGATGGTGGGGGGCATCATGGGGCTATGGAGACTTTCCCACGATTGGCATTGTATGTTGCTCCAATCGGCAAGGATTCCTTCTACAGGACAGTCGAGACCGGTCATATTGCTCCAGGACGTCCCATGCGGAACCACGGCAGTGCAGGGTTCTCAGGATGGATTCCTGGAGTGCCCGCCTCACATTCCTATTGTCTCCTAGTGACAAGGCAGGTTCGATCTGCTTCTTTTGGGGAGCAACCAAAGGGGATGTGTTGAAATGGACTCGCCTGCGGATGGGTCATAATGTGGGTTTGTGTCCATGGAGACCTTGGAATGGGGTGTTGGCTGCTGGGACCTGAAGGTTTCCCTTAACTGGAGGTTGGGACACAGCTCCAAAATGCATGTTTCCCATGTGGAAATGAGATTTGTTCAGACTGGTACCTCCAGAAGAACACATATGCTGGTATTGGAAACCAGGCCTCTGAGGAGAGATGCCTGGAATCAAAAGCAATGGATCTGATTAGGTCCTAGGTGCCTGTCCGGTTCAATCTTCTTCTCTGGGGTTATCTGTCTATGGGTCTGAGTTGAGGTAGTTGCTCATCTTGGGACAGATCACCCTGTTTGCCCTGAGTGGCCAACACTATTGGGATGGCCTCAGGGACGTTGGAGTGTTCTCCTAATCTTTAGGGTTGTGGCCAATGGAATGGGCAGAATTTGCTTGGAGAAGGCAGGCACAGTCCTGAGGCATGGCTTCAGGGGCCCCAGCCTGGAGGGTGTGTGGGCCAGGACAGTGGGGACAGAAATCTGAAAACCCAAACTCAGCTTAGGTTTGGGGACGTAGGTATGACAGGCCTGTGAGGAGAATTTTTCAGGCTATGAACAAAGGGCAAGTGTGAGGCATATCTCCAGGCTTTTGTCTCTAGATTTTGTGTCAATGGTGGCCATGGAATGACGGGATGGCCTCTTTGGCCATGGATGATTCTTTCTCTTTTAAGATTTGGTCAGATCCCAAGTTTTGGGGCTCATTCAGGGGATGGAGGAGACCCTTCGACATTTTTTTCCTCAGGGGTTCCAGAGCAGAGACCTGAATAGGGGTGACTAGACCTCTCAACCTCTCATTAATATTGGGGGACTAGGGATGGCAATGCGGGTTCTTGGTCCAGCCCCTGAGAGGCTTTACTTGAGGACAGGGCTCACACTGAGGGTCCCAATGTGTTTGTGCCCATTGCGGTTCTCAAGCATGGGCGGGGACTCATGGGCTACACTGGATTCTCCTACACTGAACATTGGAAAACATGCCAACCACAAGGTTTCTTGCCTTGAGGAAGAAGGAGTTTCATTTCTGCATCACGTTCACCCCTGGGTAGTGAGTATATATAAGGTCTAGGTTCTGAAACCTGAAAACCAAGGTTGGGAAGAGATGATGACCTAAAGCCATGGCGGGTCTGATGTGCTCAGTGTACAGCCAGCTGTCTGGGTGTCGGTTGGGAATTCAGACCTCAGGCTGTGCAAGACAGGGCATTAACGCCGAAGCGAAACTGTATAATTGGGGTAGAGTCAAGTGGCATGCAGGTTGATCCTCATTTGGTGTTTCTGGTTAGCCCCATAGGACAACGTTTCTCTTCTGGAGGGCAGTCAGAGTGCTGCATTGTGTCTCTCCAGAATTCCCTAACTGGAGGGCTGGTGGGCTCGGAGTGTGAGGACGAAGTCTGAGAACAATAGCTAGGTTTTGCTTCGGGGCGGGGTTTCGGCAGGCACACTCTGCAGAGTTGAATCAAGATTTCGTGCATCTGAAGTCAGGGCGAGGATTAGACGTTGGCTCAGGTTGGAGTTTCTGTCCAAGATGGCTCTTTCATGAAGGGGACGGTGCACCACGAGGCCACAGAGCATTTCCCATGATGGGAGTTGTGAGGTGCTCCAAAGCGAAAGGATTCCGTCTGCAGGACAGCTGTGACCTGTTGGATGGCTCCAGGACGTCCCATATGGAATTACTTCAGAGTAGTTTTATACAGATGAATGCCTAGCCAGCCCGCCTCACATTCCAATTGTCTCCTAGTGACAAGATAGGTTCGATCTGCTGGCTCTAGTAGAGCACCCAAGGGCACTGAGTTGAAATAGACTCTCCTGCAGATGGGTCCTAATGTGGGATTGTGTCCATGGAGACCTTGGAATGAGGTGGTGGCACCGGGGCCCTGAAGGATTTTCCTAGCCGGAGGTTATGACACAGCTTGAAAGAGCACGTTTCCCATGTGGAGAAGACATTTGTTCTGACTGATGACTCAGGAAACCCCCATATGGTGGTATTGAAAACCAGGCCTCTGAGGTTCTGACATAGCTCCACGAGCAAGTTTCCAATGTGCAGACAAGACTTGCTCTGAAGGGGCCTCTGGAAACCCCATAGGCTGGTATTGGAAAACAGGCCTCTGAGAAGAGATGCCTGGAAACCAAAGCAATGGATCTGATTAGGGCCTAGGGGCCTGTCCAGTTCAATGTTCTTCTCTGGGGACATCTGTCTCCGAGTTGGTGTGGAGCTAGTTGCTCAGCTAGTGTCAGATCACCCCTGTTTGTTCCAAGCGGCCTACAATATTGGTATGGTCCCAGGGACATTGGAGATTTCTCCTGATTTATATGGTTGTGGCCAATGGAATATGAAGAATTCCCTTTGAGAGGGAAGGAACAATCCTGAGGTGTGGTTCCAGGGGCCCTAGCCTGGAGGGTGTGTGTTTTCAGACAACTGTCCAAACCGCCCAGGCCTACACAGCCTACAGGCTCAGGCCCCTGAAGCCAAACCTGAGGACTGTACTTGCCCTCTCCAAGGGAATTGTGTGTGCCCATTCCAATGGCCACAACCCTTCTAATAGGATAAACCTCGAAAGTCCCTGATCCATCTCAATAGTGGTGACTTCACAGAAAAAACAGGGGCAATCTGAGCCCAACTGAGCATCTACCTGCACTCAGACCCAAGACAGATGTCCCCAGAGGTAAAAAGGAAAGAACAGGCAACTAGGCACTAATCAGATCCATTGCTTTGGTTTCCAGGCATCTCTCCTCAGAGGCCTGGATTTCAAAAGCAGCATATAGCTGTTTCTTGACCCACACATCAGAAAACATCTCATCTACACATGGGAAACTTGCACGTTGGGGCTGTGTCAAAGCCTCTGTTAAGGAGAACCCTTTAGGGCCCCAGTGCCTCCGCTTCATTCCAAGGTCTCCATAGACACAAAAGCACATTAATACCCATCCCCAGGGGTGTCCATTTCAACTCAGCGTCCTCGGTTGCTCCCCACAGATCCAGGAGATCTAACCTGTCTTGTTGCTAGGAGACAATTGGAATGCGAGGTGGGCTACCCAGCCATCCATCCTTAGAACCCTGCTCAGAATCATTGGCCTGGATCCAAACGACAGGTCTCAATTGTCCTGCAGAAGACTCTCTGCAGTTTGGAGCTTCTCACAACTCCCATCGTGGGAAAACCCCCATGGCCTCGTGATGCCCCCCCATTCATGAAGGGGCCATCAGGGACAGAAACTCCAACCTGAGCGATCGTCTGATCCTCGCCCTGACATCAGATGAACGAGATCTAGATTCAGGTCTGTAGATTGTGCCTGCCATGACCTCACCCAGAAACCTAAGCCTAGCTTGTGTTATCAAACTTTTTTCGTCAGACTACTGGCCCACAAGCCCTCCAGTTTGGCAATCCAGACCTGCAATGCAGCGCTCTGCCGGCGCTCCAGAAGAAAAACATTGTCCGCTGGGGCTACCCAGTAATTCCAAATGAGGATCAAACTGCACCGACCTTGGCTGTACCCCAAATACATAGACTGACCAGGGCACTAATGCCCTTTCTGAGACAGCCTGAGCCTGGACCCCCTGGCCCCTCCCAGACAGCTGGCCGAACACTGAGCACATCGAGCCGCCATGGCCTTAGGTCGTCATCTCTTCCCACCCTCGGTTTTCAGGTTTCAGAACCTAGACCTTATCTCCAATCACTGCCCAGGGTTGAAGGTGATGCAGAAATCAGAACTCCTTCCCCAAAGCAAGAAACCTTGTGGTTGGCATGGTGTCCAACGTTCAGTGTAGTTGAAACCAGTGTGGCCCATGAGGCCCCGCCCATGCTCGCGGGCCACATTGGTCACAAACACACATTGTGACCCTCAGGCTGAGCCCAATCCTCAAGTAAGGCCACTCCGTGGCTGGATGAAGAGATATCATATTGGGCTTGCCATGCCCCTAGGCCCCAATTTTTAACCATAGTTCGGGTTGTCCCTTCAGTCTTCCCCACGGCTTGGCTTTGGAATTCCTCTTTTGGTGGGACACCTGAGGTAACAAAACTGAAATGAGTCCTCCCATCCCACAGATTGACGAAAAGCAATTGCGAATCGGGCCAAATCCTCAGAGAGGAAGATTCGTCCATGGCCCATGAGGCCGCCCCGACATTCCACGGCCATCGCTGATACAAAATCCAGAGACAAAAGTTTGAGCAAGCACCTCAGACTCGCACTTTCTTCATATCCTGAAGAGTTCTTCTCATGGTTTGTAGATCGGGCCTGCCATACTTACGTCACCAAACCTAAGCTGAGTTTGTGTTTTCAGACTTCTGTCCTAAAAGTCTTGGGCCACACACCCTCCAGGCTGGGCCCCTGGAGCCACACATTCGGACTGTGCCTACCAATCCATGGGAATTCTGCCCATTCCATGGTCCAAAATCGTACAAATTAGGAGAAACCTCCAAAGTCCCTGAGGCCATCCCAATAGTGTAGGTCGCCCGGAACATACAAGGGCTGTCTGACACCAGCTGATAATCGACCTCCACTCATACCATAGATGGATGTCCCCGGAGAAGAAGATTGAACCAGACAGGACCCTAGGCCATAATAGGATCCATTGCTTTGTGTTACAGGCATGTGTCCTCAAAAGTCTGATTCCAATACGAGCATAGGTGTTTTCCTGTGGCACCCATCAGAACTCATCTCGTCTCCACAAGGAAACCTGTGCATGGGAGCCATGTCCAAAGCTTAGGAGAGTACTTCAGGGTCCCGGTGCCACCGCCCCATTCCAAGGCCCTCATGGACACAAAAACACATAGGACCCATCCTCAGGAAAGTCCATTTCAACTCAGCCACCCCGGTTGCTCCGGCAGAGCCATCAGATCTAAACTGTCTTGTTGCTAGGAGACAATTGGAATGCGAGGCGGGCTTCCCAGGCATCCATCCGCGAACGGTGCTCTGGAGTCATTCCATATGGGATGTCCTGGAGCTGTCCAACAGGTCTCAATTGTCCCGCAGAAGGAATCCATGAAGGGGGCATCCCACAACTCCCAATGTGGGAAAACCTCAATGGCCTCGAGATTCCGCTCCCTTCATGAAGTGGCCGTCATGCTCAGAAACTCCAACCTGAGCCAACGTCTGATCCTCGCCCTGACTTCAGATGCATGAGATATGGGTTCAGATCTGCAGGGGTACCGGCCGTGCCCTCGCCCTGAAACCCAAGTCTAGCTTTTCTTCTCAGACTTCCGTCCTCACACTCCTCGCCCCGAAGCCCTCAAGTTTGGCAATTCCAGACCCACAATGCAGCACCCTGCCTGCCCTCTAGAAAAAAAATTATTGCCTCATGAGCTGCCCAGGCACCTTATATGAAAATAAACCTACACAGCACTCGACTTTACCCAAATTATATAGTCTAACCTGGGCACTAATGCACTGTCGAACACAACCTGAGCACGGACCTCCTGACCAACACCCAGAAGGCTGACCGCACACTGAGCACATAAAACCCGCCATGGCCTTAGGTCATCATCTCTTCCCTACCTCAGTTTTCAGGTTTCAGAACGAGACCTTATCTCCAATCACTGCCCAGGGGTGAGAGTGATGCAGAAATCAGAACTCCTCTTTACCCATGGCAAGAATCCTTGTGGTTGGCACGTTGTGCAACGTTCAGTTTTGGAGAAACCAGCATTCACCCTGAGGCCCCGCACATTCTCATCTACACATGGGAAACTTGCACGTTGGAGCTGTGTCAAAGCCTCTGTTTAGGAGAACCCTTTAGGGCCCCAGTGCCACCGCTTCATTTCAAGGTCTCCATAGACACAAAAGCACGTTAGGACCCATCCCCAGGGGTGTCCATTTCAACTCAGCGTCCTCGGTTGCTCCCCACAGATCCAGGAGATCTAACCTGTCCTGTTGCTAGGAGACAATTGGAATGCGAGGTGGGCTACCCAGCCATCCATCCTTAGAACCCTGCTCAGAATCATTGGCCTGGAGCCAAACAACAGGTCTCAATTGTCCTGCAGAAGACTCTCTGCAGTTTGGAGCTTCTCACAACTCCCATCGTGGGAAAACACCCATGGCCTCGTGATGCCCCCCCCCACATTCATGAAGGAGCCATCAGGGACAGAAACTCCAACCTGAGCAATCGTCTGATCCTAGCCCTGACTTCAGATGCACGAGATCTCGATTCAGGTATGTAGATTGTGCGTGCCATGGCCTCACCCAGAAACCTAAGCCTAGCTTGTGTTCTCAAACTTTTGTCGTCAGACTACTGGCCCACAAGCCCTCCAGTTTGGCAATCCAGAACTACAATGCAGCACTCTGCCGGCCCTGCAGAAGAAAAACATTGTCCTCTGGGGCTAAACAGTAACCCCAAATGAGGATCAACCTGCACCGACCTTGGCTGTACCCCTGGCCCCGAAGCCCTCAAGTTTGGCAATTCCGGACCCACAGTGCAGCACTCTGCCTGCCCTGTAGAAAAAAATTATTGCTTCAGGAGCTGCCCAGGCATCTTAAATGAGAATAAACCTACACTGCACTCGACTCTACCCAAATTATATAGTTTAACGTGGGCACTAAACCACTGTCGGACACAACCTGAGCCCGGACCTCAGACCAACCCCCAGAAAGCTGACAGCACACTGAGCACATAAGACCCGCCATGGCCTTAGGTCATCATCTCTTCCCTACTTCAGTTTTCAGGCTTCAGAACCGAGACCTTATCGCCAATCACTGCCCAGGTTTGAGTGTGATGCAGAAATTAGAACTCCTCCTTACCCATGGCAAGAAACCTTGTGGTTGGCACATTGTCAACGGTCAGAGTAGAAGAAACCAGCATTCACCCCGAGTCCCCGCCCATTCTTGAGTGCGACGGGGTCATAAACACGCATTGTGACCCTCAGCATGAGTCTTCTCCTCTAGTAAGTCCTCTAAGTGGCTGGACCATTAGATGTCATAATGGGCTTGACATGTCCCTAGGCCCTAATTTTTAACCAGATTTCTGATTGTCCAGTCGCCCCTCCCCAGGGCTCTACTCTGGAATCCCTCATTTTGTGGGACACCTGAGGTTAAAAAAGAAAACAACAACAACAACAAAACGGACGTCTTCCATCCCACAGAATGACCCCAAACTCTTTGGACGGGGCCAAACCACCAGAGAGTAAGACTCGTCCATTTCCCATGAAGTCACCCAGAAATTTCACCACCGTGAGTGACACGATATCCAGAGACAAAAACTTGAGCAGGAGCCTCACACTCGCTCTTTTTTCAAATCCCGAAGAGTTCTCCTCATGGTCTGTAGATCAGTCCTGCCATAACTATGACCGGAAACATAAGCCGAGGTTGTGCTTTCAGACAACTGTCCAAACATCCCTGGCCTACACAACCTACAGGATCAGGCCCCTGGAGCCAAGCCTGAGGACTGTACTTGCCCTCTGTAAGGGAAATGTGTTTGCAATTTCCAATGGCCACAACCCTTCAAATAGAATAAACACCCAATACCTGATCCATCTCACTAGGGCTGGCTTCCCAGGAAAAACAGGGGCAATCTGAGCCCATCTGTGCACCTACCTGCACTCAGACCCATAGACAGATGTCCCCAGAGGTAAAAAGGAAAGAACAGGCCTCTAGGCACTAATCAGATCCATTGCTTTGGTTTCCAGGCATCTTTCCTCAGAGGCCTGGATTTCAAAAGCAGCATATAGCTGTTTCTTGACCCACACATCAGAAAACATCTCATCTACACATGGGAAACTTGCACGTTGGAGCTCTGTCAAAGCCTCAATTTGGAGAACCCGTCAGGGCCCCAGTGCCACTGCTTCATTCCAAGGTCTCGATACACACAAAAGCACGCTAGGACCCAACCCCAGGAGAGTCCATTTCAACTCAGCCTCCTCGGTTGCTCCCCCAGATCCAGCAGATCTAACCTGTCTTGTTGCTAGGAGACAATTGGAATGCGAGGTGGGCTAACCAGCGATCCATCCTTAGAACCCTGCTCAGAATCATTGGCCTGGAGCCAAACAACAGGTCTCAATTGTCCTGCAGAAGACACTTTGCAGTTTGGAGCTTCTCACAAATCCCATCGTGGGACAACCCCCATGGCCTTGTGATGCTCCCCCTTCATGAAGGGGCCATAAGGGACAGAAACTCCAACCTGAGCGATCGTCTGATCCTCGCCCTGACTTCAGATGCACGAGATCTCGATTCCGGTCTGTAGATTCTGCCTGCCATGTCCTCCACCAGAAACCTAAGCCGAGCTTGTGTTCTCAGACTTCTGTCCTCAGACTACTGGCCCACAAGCCCTCCATTTTGGCAATCCAGAACTACAATGCAGCACTCTGCCTGCCCTCCAGAAGAAAAACATTGCCCTCTGGGGCTACCCAGTAACCCCAAGTGAGGATCATCCTGCACCTACCTTGGCTGTACCCTGAACATATAGGCTGACCAGGGCACTAATGCCCTTTCTGACACAGCCTGAGCCTGGACTTCCTGGCCCCAACCAGACAGCTTGCCGCACACTGAGCACATCGAGCCGCCATGGCCTTAGGTTGTCATCTCTTCCCAACCTCGGTCTTCAGGCTTTGGATTCTAGACCTTATCTCCAATCACTGCCCAGGGTTGAAGGTGATGCAGAAATCAGAACTCCTTCCCCATGGCAAGAAACCTTGTGGTTGGCATGTTGTCCAACTTTCAGTGTAGTTGAATCCAGTGTTGCCCATGAGGCCCCTCCATGCTCGCAGGCTACATTGGTCACAAACAGACATTGTGACCCTCAGCCTTACCAAAGTCTTCAAGTAAGGCCTCTCAGTGGCTGGATGAAGAGATAGCATATTGGGATTGCCATGCCCTTAGGCCCCAATTTTTAACCATAGTTCAGGTGGTCCCTTCAGTCTTCCCCACGGCTTTGCTTTGGAATTCCTCTTTTCGTGGGACACCTGAGGTAACATAACTGAAAGGATGCTTCCCATCCCACAGATTGACGAAAAATAATTGGGAATCGGGCGAAATCATTATAGAGGTAGATTCGTTCATGGCCCAAGAGGCATCCCCGACATTACACGGAGATCGCTGATACAAATTCCAGAGACAAATGCCTGAGCAAGCGCCTCAGACTCACTCTATATTCAAATCTTCATGAGTTCTTCTCATGGTTTGTAGATTGGGCCTGCCATACCGATGTCCCCAAAGCTGAGTTTGAGTATCGGAATCACAATCAGAACTCTGCCTTCCACAATGCTGTAATGCTTGTTCTTCGCATGGAGTCACACCTTCACGTGGGGAACCCTTCATGGCCCCTGATGCCACGCCCAAACATGAGTGCTGCTTGGGCACAAATTCACACTGTGACCCTAGCATGAGCCCAATGACAAAGAAAGGCCTGTCAGGTTTGGGACGAAGATCCTGCATATAGTCCTTGCCATGCCCATAGTCACCCAGGACTAACTAGATGGTGTGTATTCCAGTTGAGGGAACCCACTGCTGTGCTCTAGAGTCCCTATCCTGGGAGGTCCTTTGTGGCAGAAAACAGTACTCTTCACTTACCACAGAATGAACCCAAACCCTTGGGAGGTTGGACAATCCCCCGAGAGGAAGGCTCTTCCTCGGACCCTGAGGCAACCCCTACCGTGACCGGACACTGTGAACGCAACACCCAGAGACAAAAGCCTGAGCAACTGCCTCCCACTTGCCCTCCTTTGATATCCAGAGGATCGCCCCTCACGGACTGGAGATCAGGCCTGCCATTACCTTGGCCCCTACCTGAGCCAAGTTTGCTCTTTCAGACATCAGTCCCCACAGCCCTGGCAAACACAGCCTCTAGGCTGGGTCCTCTGGAGCCATACCACAGGACCGTGCCTGCTCTCTCCTGGGAAACTGTGTCCATTCCTTTGGCCACACACCACCAGAATATGAGAAACCTCAAGGCCCCCGAGGACATCCCACTACTGGGAGCCTCCCTGGACACACAGGGGCATTCGGACACAAGCTGAGCAGCTACCTCCACGAAGGCATGCACACAGATGTCAACAGAGATAGAAGGTTGAGCCGGACAGGCCATTAGGCCCTAATCTCAACTCTTGCTTTGGGTTCCAGGTGTTACTCCTCAGAGGCTTTGGTTCGAAGAACAGGATATGGGGCTTTCCTGAGGCACTGAACAGAACTCCTCTTGTCTCCGCATGGGAAGCTTCCTTGTTGGAGCTGTGTCAAACACCTCAGTTTGGAAAACCCTGCAGAGTCCCTGAGCCACCTCCACATTCCAAGGTCTCCCAGGCCACAAAGCCACAGTAGAACTCATCTTCAGGAGAGTCCATTTCAACTCTCCCCTCTAGGTAGCTCACCCTGGAGCCTGCAGATTGAGCCTGATTTGTCCTTACTAAACAGTGGGAATACGAGGTGGCGTTCCCAGGCATCCATGCTTAGACACCTGCTCTCGAGTCTTTCCATATGGGGCCTCTTGGAACCATCCAATAGGACTCGACTGTCGTGCAGAAGGCAACCTTCAGTTTTGGGGCAGTTCACAAATCCCATCATAGGCAAAATTTTCTGGCCTCATGAAGCCCCCACACCCTTCAGGAAGAGGCCATGCTGGACAAGAACTCTAGCCTGAGGCACGTCTCATAGTTGACATGACCTCAGTGCAGGAGATCTCGATTCAGCCTCTGCAGTGTGGGCCTGCCGTGCCCTCGGTCCCAAACCTCACGCTAGCTTGTGTTTTCAGACTTCCTTCCTCACACTCCTGGCAAACAAGCCCTCCGGACTAGGAACTCCGGAACCAAAACCCAGCCCAGTGTGCCCAATGGAAGAAAAACGTTTCCCTGTGGGGCTCTCCAAAAAACCCAGATGAGGATCAACCTGCTCGGGCCTTGACGGTACCTGAACTGGATAGGCTGCTCTGGGCACTCATGCTCTGCCTGACACAGCCTGAAGCCAGACGTCCAGACAGACAAGGAGACAGCTGGCCGCACACCCAGCACTTCGGACACGCCATGGTCTTATGCCGTCACCTCATCCTAACCTTGGTTTTCAGATATTTGAACCTAGACATTATATCAATTCTCCACACAGCTGGGTATAGCAAGCACAAAACAGAACTCCTCCTTCCCCATGGCTGTCAAGCTTGCTCTTGGCATGGAGTCACACCTTCAGGGTGGGAGAAAACTTCATGGCTTCTGATGCCACGCCCTAACTTGAGTGCTGCTTGGGCACAAATTCACACTGTGACCCTCAGCATGAGCCCCATGTCAAAGAAAGGCCTGTCAGGGCCTGGACCAAGTGCCCACATATGGGGCTTGCCAAGCCCCTATGCACCCAATCCTCACCACGGTTTGAATTTTCCAGTCGCCCCGCCCGTACCTGGAGCTCTGCTCTGGAATACCTTTCTTGGAGAGATCTATGAGCCAGACAACACGACTCCACCCTTCCCACAAAATGACCCCAAACTCTTGGGAGCTGGGACAGATCCCCAGAGAGGGATACTCGTCCACAGTACCTGAGGCCACCGCTCCAATCCACGGCTATCCCGGACACAACATCCAGAGACAAAAGCCTGAAGGAACGCCTCCCACTCGCCCTTGTTTCAGAGGCCCAGGAGCTCCCTCTCGGGCTGTACATCCGGCCTGCCATACCCTAGGCGCCACTCATAAGCTGAGTTTGTGTATTCAGACTTCTGTGCCCACAGCCTGGACCCACACAACATCCAGGCTAGGGCCTCTGGACCAAACAGCGAAAGATTGTGCCTGCCCTCTCCAAGGAAAGTGTGCCCAATCCATTGACCACAACCCTACAGGTTAGGGAAAAGCTCCAAGGTCCCTGAGGCCATCAATAGTATAGGCCACCCTGGACTAAGAGGCGCTCTCTGACACCAGCGGAGCAACTATCTCCACTTAGACTCTCAGACAGTGTCCCCAGAGACAGAAGGTTGAAATGGACAGGCCCCCAGGCCCTAATCTGAACCTTAGCTTTGGTTTCCATGTTTCCGTTCTCAGAGGACTGTTTTCGTAGACCAGCACATGGGGCTTTTCGGAGGCACCAAACCAAACATCTCTCATCTCCACATGGGCAGCTTTCTTACTGGGATGTATCAAACACTTCAGGTAGGAGAGTTCCGCAGGGCCACTGAACAACCAGCACATTCTAAGGTCTCCATGGACCCAAACGCACATTATGACGCATCCTCAGGAGAGGCCATTTCAACTCAGCCCCCTGGGTCGCGTGTTCCAGAGGCAGCAGATCAAACATATCTTGTCGCTAATAGCCAATGGGAATGCGAGGCATGCTGTACAGGGATCCATCCTTCGAACCCTGCTCTCCAGTCCTTCCATATGGTATGTCCTGGAGCCATGCAACAGGACTCAAATGTCCCGCAGAAGGAAACCTTGGGGTTTGGGGCAACCTCCAAACACAGCGTGGGAAAACTTCCTTGGCCACATGAGACCCCACTTCATGAAGGTGCCATCATGGACACATACTCCAGCCTCAGCCAACGTCTGATCCTCAGCCTGACTTCAGATGCAGGAGATTTTGATTCAGCCTCTGCAGAGTGGGCCTGCTCTGCCCTTGGCTCCAATCCTCACACTAGCTTGTGTTTTCAGACTTCCGTCCTCACATTCCTGGCCCACAAACCATCCCTACTAGGAATTCTGGGGCCACAATGAAGAACTGTGCCTGCCTCCCAGGAGAAAAATATTGTCTATGGCGCTGCCCAGAAACCCCAAATGAGGATCAAACTGCTTGGCCCTCGGCAACACCCCAATTGCATAGGCTACCTTAAACAGTGATGCTCTGTCGCAAATAGCCTGAGCCCAGACCTTCCAACAGACACGGATACAGCTGGCTGCACACCCAGCACATTGGACCCGCCACTGCCTTAGGCCACCATCCATTCCCAAACTGGTTTTTCAGTCATTGGAACCTAGACCTTATCTCCAATCCCTGCACAGGGGGGAACCTGATGCACAAGTCAGAACCCCTCCTTCCCCATGGCAAGAAACCTTGCTGCTGGCAGTGAGTCAAACCTTCAGTGTAGGAGAAAACGGCATGGCCCATGAGGCCACGCCCTAGCGTGAGGGCCGCCTTAGGCACAAACACACATTGTGACCCTAGCGTGAGTACCTTATTCAAGTAACGCCTCTCAGTGACTGGACCAAGAGCCCGCATATGTGGCTTGCCATGCCCATAGGCACCCAGGACTAACTAGATGGTGTGTATTCCAGTTGAGGGAACCCACTGCTGTGCTCTAGAGTCCCTCTCCTGTGGGGTCCCCTGTGGCAGAAAACAGTACTCTTTATTCCCACAGAATGAACACAAACACTTGGGAGCTTGGACAATCCCCCGAGAGGAAGGCTCTTCCTCGGCCTCAAAGACAACCCCTACCCTGACCGAACACTCTAAACGCAAAACCCAGAGACAAAATCCTGAGTGACTGCCTCCCACTTGCCCTACTTTGATTTCCAGAGGATCTCCCCTCACGGACTAGAGATCAGGCCAGCCATTACATTGGCCCCTAGCTGAGCCAAGTTTGCTTTTTCAGACATCTGTCCCCACAGCCCTGGCAAAAACAGCCTCTAGGCTGGGTCCTCTGGAGCTATAGCACAGGACCGTGCCTGCTCTCTCCTGGGAACCTGTGTCCATTCCTTTGGCCACACACCTCCAGAATATGAGAAACCTCAAGGCCTCCGAGGACATCCCACTACTGGGAGCCTCACTGGACTCACAGGGGCATTCGGACACAAGCTGAGCAGCTACATCCATGAATGCATGCACACAGATGTCAACAGAGATAGAAGGTTGAGCCGGACAGGCCTTTAGGCCGTAGTCTCAACTCTTGCTTTCGTTTCCAGGTGTCACTCCTCAGAGGCTTTGGTTCGAAGAACAGGGTATGGGGCTTTCCTGAGGCACGGAACAGAACTCCTCTCGTCTCCACATGGGAAGTTTCCTTGTTGGAGCCGTGTCAAACACCTCATGTTGGAGAATCCTGCAGAGTCCCTGAGCCACCTCCACATTCCAAGGTCTCCAGGCCACCAAGCCACAGTAGGACTCATCTTCAGGAGAGTCCATTTCAACTCTCCCCTCTGGGTAGCTCACCCAGGAGCCCGCAGATTGAGCCTGCCTTGTCCTGACTAAAGAGTGGGAATATGAGGTGACGTTCCCAGGCATCCATGCTTAGACACCTGCTCTCGAGTCTTTCCATATGGGGCCTCTTGGAACCATCCAATAGGACTCGACTGTCGTGCAGAAGGTAACCTTCAGTTTTGGAGCAGTTCACAAATCCCATGGTAGCCAAAAATTTCTGGCCTCATGAAGCCCCCACACCCTTCAGGAAGAGGCCATGCTGGACAAGAACTCTAGCCTGAGGCACGTCTCATAGTTGACATGACCTCAGTGCAGGAGATCTCGATTCAGCCTCTGCAGAGTGGGCCTGCCGTGCCCTCGGTCCCAAACCTCACGCTAGCTTGTGTTTTCAGACTTCCTTCCTCACACTCCTGGCAAACAAGCCCTCCGGACTAGGAACTCCGGAACCAAAACCCAGCCCAGTGTCTGTCCAACGGAAGAAAAACGTTTCCCTGTGGGGCTCTCCAGAAAACCCAGATGAGGATCAACCTGCTGGGGCCTCGACGGTACCCGAACTGGATAGGCTGCTCTGGGCACTCATGCTCTGCCTGACACAGCCTGAAGCCAGACGTCCAGACAGACAAGGAGACAGCTGGCCGCACACCCAGCACTTCGGACACGCCATGGTCTTATGCCGTCACCTCATCCTAACCTTGGTTTTCAGATATCTGAACCTAGACATTATATCAATTCTCCACACAGCTGGGTATAGCAAGCACAAAACAGAACTCCTCCTTCCCCATGGCTGTCAAGCTTGCTCTTGGCATGGAGTCACACCTTCAGGGTGGGAGAAACCTTCATGGCTTCTGATGCCACGCCCAAACTTGAGTGCTGCTTGGGCACAAATTCACACTGTGACCCTCAGCATGAGCCCCATGTCAAAGAAAGGCCTGTCAGGGCCTGGACCAAGAGCCCACATATGGGGCTTGCCAAGCCCCTATGCACCCAATCCTCACCACGGTTTGAATTTTCCAGTCGCCCCGCCCATACCTGGAGCTCTGCTCTGGAATCCCTTTCTTGGAGAGACCCATGAGCCAGACAACACGACTCCACCCTTCCCACAAAATGACCCCAAACTCTTGGGAGCTGGGACAAATCCCCAGAGAGGGATACTCGTCCACAGTACCTGAGGCCACCGCTCCAATCCACGGCTATCCCGGACACAACATCCAGAGACAAAAGCCTGAAGGAACGCCTCCCACTCGCCCTTGTTTCAGAGGCCCAGGAGCTCCCTCTCGGGCTGTACATCCGGCCTGCCATACCCTAGGCGCCACTCATAAGCTGAGTTTGTGTATTCAGACTTCTGTGCCCACAGCCTGGACCCAC
>NW_028133487.1:0-16000 GCF_964662115.1 Mustela nivalis
GCTCCAGGGCCCTGAGCCTGTAGGGTGTGTAGGCCAGAGCTGTTTGGACAGTTGTCTGAAAACACAAACTCGGCTTATGTTTTGGGTCATAGGTATGGCAGGACTGATCTACAGACCATGAGGAGAACACTTCGGGATATGAAAAAAGGGCGAGTGTGAGGCTCTTGCTCAAGTTTTCGTCTCTGGATATCGTGTCACTCATGGTCGTGAAATTGCCGGGTGACTTCATGGGAAATGGACGAGTCTTACTCTCTGGGGGTTCGGTCCCGTCCAAAGAGTTTGGGGTCATTCTGGGGATGGAAGAAGACCGTTTTTTTGTTGTTGTCGATTTGTTTCATTTTGTTTTTCAACCTCAGATGTCCCACCAAATGAGGGATTCCAGAGTAGAGCCCTGGGGTGGGGCGACTGGACAACCAGAAATCTGGTTAAAAATTGGGGACTAGGGACATGTCAAGCCCATTATGATATCTAATGGTCCAGCCACTGATAGGACTTACTAGAGGACAGGACTCACGTTGAGGTCACAATGCGTGTTTATGCTCTCGTCGCACGCAACAATGGGCGGGGCCTCAGGGTGAATGCTGGATTCTCCTACACTGAACGTTGGACAACATGCCAACCACAAGGTTTCTTGCCATGGGTCAGGAAGAGTTCTGATTTCTGCATCACAGTCACGCGTGGGCAGTGATTGGAGATAAGGTCTAGGTTCTGAAGCCTGAAAACTGAGGTAGGGAAGAGATGATGACCTAAGGCCATGGCGGGTCTGATGTGCTCAGCGTGCGGTCAGCTGTCTGGGTGTTGGTCAGCAGGTCCGGGCTCAGGTTGTGTCAGACAGTGCATTAGTGCCCAGGTTAGACTATATAAGTTGGGTACATTCGAGTGCCGTGTAGGTTTATCCTCATTTAAGCTGCCTGGGCTGCTCATTAGACAATATATATTTTCTAGAGGGCAGGCAGAGTGCTTCATTGTCGGTCCGGAATTGCCAAACTTGAGGGCTTCGGGGCCAGGAGAGTGAGGACGGAAGTCTGAGAACACAAGCTAGACTTCGGATTCAGGGTGAGGGCACGGCAGGTACCCCCTGCAGATCTGACCCAATATCTCATGCATCTGAAGTCAGGGCGAGGATCCCACGTTGGCTCAGGTTGGAGTTTCTGTGCATGACGGCCCCTTCATGAAGGGAGCGGAATCTCGAGGCCATGGAGGTTTTCCACTTTGGGAGATGTGGGATGCCCCCTTCAAGGATTCCTTCTGCGGGACAATTGAGACCTGTTGGACAGCTCCAGGACATCCCATATGGAATGACTCCAGAGCACCGTTCGAGGATGGATGCCTGGGAAGTCCGCCGCGCCTTCCAATTGTCGCCTAGCAACAATACAGTTTAGACCTAATGGATCTGCGGGAGCAACCGGGGTGGCTGAGTTGAAATGCACTTTCCAGAGGATGGGTCCTAACGTGTGTTTGTGTCCATGAGGGCCTTGGAATGGGGAGGTGGCACCGGGACCCTGAAGTATTCTCCTAAGCTTTGGCTTAGCTCCCATGTACAAGTTTCCTTGTGGAGACGAGATTTGTTCTGATGGGTGCCTCAGGAAATCCCCTCTGCTGGTATTGGAATCCAGGCATTTGAGGAGACATGCCTGTAAACCAAAGCAATGGATCCGATAATGGCCTCGGGTCCTGTCTGGTTCAATCTTCTTGGTATGAGTGGAGGTAAATGAGTGGAGGTAGATGCCCAGCCGGTATCAACCGCCCTTTTTTGTCCCGGGCGACCTACACTATTGGGATGGCCTCAGGGACTTTAGAGGGTTCTCCTAATTTGTACGATGTTTGACAATGGAATGGGCAGAATTCCCATGGATTGGGTGGGGGCAGTCCTAATGTGTGGCTCCAGGGGCCCCAGCCTGGAGGGAGTGTGGCCCAGGACTTTGAGGACAGAAGACTGAAAACACAAACTCAGCTTAAGTTTGGGGACGTAGGTATGGCACGCCCGATCTACAAACCATGAGAAGAACTCTTCAGGATATGAAGAATGAGCGAGTCTGAGGCGCTTGGTCAGGCTTTTGTCTCTGGATTTTGTTTCAGCGATGGCCGTGGAATGTTGGGGAGGTCTCATGGGCCATGGACGAATCTTCCTCTCTGTGGATTTGGCCCGATCCCAATTGTTTTTCGTCAATCTGTGGGACGGGAGGACTCCTTTCAGGTTTGTTACCTCAGGTGTCCCACCAAAAGAGGAATTCCAAAGCAGAGCCCTGGGGAAGAGTGAAGGGACAACCCGAACTATGGTTAAAAATTGGGGCCTAGGGGCATGGCAAGCCCAATATGCTGTCTCTTCATATAGGCCCTGAGAGGCCTTACCTGAGGACTGGGCTCAGGCTGAGGGTCACAATGTGTGTTTGTGACCAATGTGGCCCGCAAGCATGGGCTGGGCCTCATGGGCCACGCTTGTTTCAACTACACTGAACGTTGGACAACATGCCAACCACAAGGTTTCTTGCCATGGGGAAAGAGTTCTGATTTCTGCATCATTTTCAACCCTGGGCAGTGGTTGGAGATAAGGTCTAGGTTCTGGAGCCTGAAAACCGCAGTTGGGAAGAGATGACGACCTAAGGCCATGGCGGGTCCGATGTGCTCAGTGTGCGGCCAGCTATCTGGGTGGGACCAGGAGGTCCAGGCTCAGGCTGGGTCAGAAGGGGAAATAGTGCCCAGGTCAGCCTATATGTTTGGGGTACAGCCGAATGGCGTGCAGGTTGATCCTCATTTGCGGTTTCGGGGTAGCCCTGAGGGCAATGTTTTACTTCTGTAGGGCAGGCAGAGTGCGGCATTGTAGTTCTGGATTGCCCAACTGGAGGGCTTGTGGGCCAGTAGTCTGAGGACGGAGTCTGAGAACCAAAGCTAGGCCTAGGTTTCTGGGTGAGGATATGGCAGGCACAATCTACAGACCTCAATCAAGATCTCGTGCATCTGAAGTCAGGGCAAGGATCAGACGATCGCTCAGGTTGGACTTTCTGCCCTGATGGCCCTTTCTTGAAGGGGGTTGGATCACGAGGACATGGGGGTTTTCCCACGATGGGAGTTGTGAGAAGCTCCAAACTGCAAAGATTCTTCTGCAGGACAATTGAGACCTGTTGGTTGGCTCCAGGCCCACGATTCCGAGCAGGGTTCTAAGGATGGATGGCTGGGTAGCCCACCTCGCATTCCAATTGTCTCCAAGCAACAAGACAGGTTAGATCTGCTGGATGTGGGGGGCAACCGAGGAGGCTGAGTTGAAATGGACTCTCCTGTGGATGTGTCCTAATATGTTTTTGTGTCTATGGAGACCTTGGAATGAAGCGGTGGCCCTGGGGCCCTGAAGGGTTCTCCCAAACAGAGGCTTTGACACAGCTCCAACGTGCATGTTTCCCATGTGTAGATGAGATTTGTTCTAATGGGTGAGTCAAGAAACAGCCATATGTTGGTATTGAAATCCAGGCCTCTGAGGAGAGATGCCTGGAAACCAAAGCAATGGATCCGATTAGTGCCTAGGGGCCTGTTCGTTCCTTTTTACCTCTGGGGACATCAGTCTACGGGTCTGAGTGCAGGTAGGTGCTCAGATGGGCTCAGATTGCCCCTGTTTGTCCTGGGAAGCCACAACTATTGGGATGGCCTCAGGGACTTTGGAGGTTATCCTACTAGTAGGGTTGTGGCCATTGGAATGGGCACATACAATTCCCTTGGAGAGGGCAAGTACAGTCCTCAGGTTTGGCCCCAGGGCCCTGAGCCTGTAGGGTGTGTAGGCCAGAGCTGTTTGGACAGTTGTCTGAAAACACAAACTCGGCTTATGTTTTGGGTCATAGGTATGGCAGGACTGATCTACAGACCATGAGGAGAACACTTAGGGATATGAAAAAAGGGCGAGTGTGAGGCTCTTGCTCAAGTTTTCGTCTCTGGATATCGTGTCACTCATGGTCGTGAAATTGCCGGGTGACTTCATGGGAAATGGACGAGTCTTACTCTCTGGGGGTTCGGTCCCGTCCAAAGAGTTTGGGGTCATTCTGGGGATGGAAGAAGACCGTTTTTTTGTTGTTGTCGATTTGTTTCATTTTGTTTTTCAACCTCAGATGTCCCACCAAATGAGGGATTCCAGAGTAGAGCCCTGGGGTGGGGCGACTGGACAACCAGAAATCTGGTTAAAAATTGGGGACTAGGGACGTGTCAAGCCCATTATGACATCTAATGGTCCAGCCACTGAGAGGACTTACTAGAGGACAGGACTCACGTTGATGTCACAATGCGTGTTTATGCTCTCGTCGCACGCAACAATGGGCGGGGCCTCAGGGTGAATGCTGGATTGTCCTACACTGAACGTTGGACAACATGCCAACCACAAGGTTTCTTGCCATGGGTCAGGAAGAGTTCTGATTTCTGCATCACAGTCACGCGTGGGCAGTGATTGGAGATAAGGTCTAGGTTCTGAAGCCTGAAAACTGAGGTAGGGAAGAGATGATGACCTAAGGCCATGGCGGGTCTGATGTGCTCAGCGTGCGGTCAGCTGTCTGGGTGTTGGTCAGCAGGTCCGGGCTCAGGTTGTGTCAGACAGTGCATTAGTGCCCAGGTTAGACTATATAAGTTGGGTACATTCGAGTGCCGTGTAGGTTTATCCTCATTTAAGCTGCCTGGGCTGCTCATTAGACAATATATATTTTCTAGAGGGCAGGCAGAGTGCTTCATTGTCGGTCCGGAATTGCCAAACTTGAGGGCTTCGGGGCCAGGAGAGTGAGGACGGAAGTGTGAGAACACAAGCTAGACTTCGGATTCAGGGTGAGGGCACGGCAGGTACCCCCTGCAGATCTGAACCAATATCTCATGCATCTGAAGTCAGGGCGAGGATCCCACGTTGGCTCAGGTTGGAGTTTCTGTGCATGACGGCCCCTTCATGAAGGGAGCGGAATCTCGAGGCCATGGAGGTTTTCCACTTTGGGAGATGTGGGATGCCCCCTTCAAGGATTCCTTCTGCGGGACAATTGAGACCTGTTGGACAGCTCCAGGACATCCCATATGGAATGACTCCAGAGCACCGTTCGAGGATGGATGCCTGGGAAGTCCGCCGCGCCTTCCAATTGTCGCCTAGCAACAAGACAGTTTAGACCTAATGGATCTGCGGGAGCAACCGGGGTGGCTGAGTTGAAATGCACTTTCCAGAGGATGGGTCCTAACGTGTGTTTGTGTCCATGAGGGCCTTGGAATGGGGAGGTGGCACCGGGACCCTGAAGTATTCTCCTAAGCTTTGGCTTAGCTCCCATGTACAAGTTTCCTTGTGGAGACGAGATTTGTTCTGATGGGTGCCTCAGGAAATCCCCTCTGCTGGTATTGGAATCCAGGCATTTGAGGAGACATGCCTGTAAACCAAAGCAATGGATCCGATAATGGCCTCGGGTCCTGTCTGGTTCAATCTTCTTGGTATGAGTGGAGGTAAATGAGTGGAGGTAGATGCCCAGCCGGTATCAACCGCCCTTTTTTGTCCCGGGCGACCTACACTATTGGGATGGCCTCAGGGACTTTGGAGGGTTCTCCTAATTTGTACGATGTTTGACAATGGAATGGGCAGAATTCCCATGGATTGGGTGGGGGCAGTCCTAATGTGTGGCTCCAGGGGCCCCAGCCTGGAGGGAGTGTGGCCCAGGACTTTGAGGACAGAAGACTGAAAACACAAACTCAGCTTAAGTTTGGGGACGTAGGTATGGCACGCCCGATCTACAAACCATGAGAAGAACTCTTCAGGATATGAAGAATGAGCGAGTCTGAGGCGCTTGGTCAGGCTTTTATCTCTGGATTTTGTTTCAGCGATGGCCGTGGAATGTTGGGGAGGTCTCATGGGCCATGGACGAATCTTCCTCTCTGTGGATTTGGCCCGATCCCAATTGTTTTTCGTCAATCTGTGGGACGGGAGGACTCCTTTCAGGTTTGTTACCTCAGGTGTCCCACCAAAAGAGGAATTCCAAAGCAGAGCCCTGGGGAAGAGTGAAGGGACAACCCGAACTATGGTTAAAAATTTGGGCCTAGGGGCATGAAAAGCCCAATATGCTGTCTCTTCATATAGGCCCTGAGAGGCCTTACCTGAGGCCTGGGCTCAGGCTGAGGGTCACAATGTGTGTTTGTGACCAATGTGGCCCGCAAGCATGGGCTGGGCCTCATGGGCCACGCTTGTTTCAACTACACTGAACGTTGGACAACATGCCAACCACAAGGTTTCTTGCCATGGGGAAAGAGTTCTGATTTCTGCATCATTTTCAACCCTGGGCAGTGGTTGGAGATAAGGTCTAGGTTCTGGAGCCTGAAAACCGCAGTTGGGAAGAGATGACGACCTAAGGCCATGGCGGGTCCGATGTGCTCAGTGTGCGGCCAGCTATCTGGGTGGGACCAGGAGGTCCAGGCTCAGGCTGGGTCAGAAGGGGAAATAGTGCCCAGGTCAGCCTATATGTTTGGGGTACAGCCGAATGGCGTGCAGGTTGATCCTCATTTGCGGTTTCGGGGTAGCCCTGAGGGCAATATTTGACTTCTGTAGGGCAGGCAGAGTGCGGCATTGTAGTTCTGGATTGCCCAACTGGAGGGCTTGTGGGCCAGTAGTCTGAGGACGGAGTCTGAGAACCAAAGCTAGGCCTAGGTTTCTGGGTGAGGATATGGCAGGCACAATCTACAGACCTCAATCAAGATCTCGTGCATCTGAAGTCAGGGCAAGGATCAGACGATCGCTCAGGTTGGACTTTCTGCCCTGATGGCCCTTTCTTGAAGGGGGTTGGATCACGAGGACATGGGGGTTTTCCCACGATGGGAGTTGTGAGAAGCTCCAAACTGCAAAGATTCTTCTGCAGGACAATTGAGACCTGTTGGTTGGCTCCAGGCCCACGATTCCGAGCAGGGTTCTAAGGATGGATGGCTGGGTAGCCCACCTCGCATTCCAATTGTCTCCAAGCAACAAGACAGGTTAGATCTGCTGGATGTGGGGGGCAACCGAGGAGGCTGAGTTGAAATGGACTCTCCTGTGGATGTGTCCTAATATGTTTTTGTGTCTATGGAGACCTTGGAATGAAGCGGTGGCCCTGGGGCCCTGAAGGGTTCTCCCAAACAGAGGCTTTGACACAGCTCCAACGTGCATGTTTCCCATGTGTAGATGAGATTTGTTCTAATGGGTGAGTCAAGAAACAGCCATATGTTGGTATTGAAATCCAGGCCTCTGAGGAGAGATGCCTGGAAACCAAAGCAATGGATCCGATTAGTGCCTAGGGGCCTGTTCGTTCCTTTTTACCTCTGGGGACATCAGTCTACGGGTCTGAGTGCAGGTAGGTGCTCAGATGGGCTCAGATTGCCCCTGTTTGTCCTGGGAAGCCACAACTATTGGGATGGCCTCAGGGACTTTGGAGGTTATCCTACTAGTAGGGTTGTGGCCATTGGAATGGGCACATACAATTCCCTTGGAGAGGGCAAGTACAGTCCTCAGGTTTGGCCCCAGGGCCCTGAGCCTGTAGGGTGTGTAGGCCAGAGCTGTTTGGACAGTTGTCTGAAAGCACAAACTCGGCTTGTGTTTTGGGTCATAGGTATGGCAGGACTGATCTACAGACCATGAGGAGAACACTTAGGGATATGAAAAAAGGGCGAGTGTGAGGCTCTTGCTCAAGTTTTTGTCTCTGGATATCGTGTCACTCATGGTCGTGAAATTGCCGGGTGACTTCATGGGAAATGGACGAGTCTTACTCTCTGGGGGTTCGGTCCCGTCCAAAGAGTTTGGGGTCATTCTGGGGATGGAAGAAGACCGTTTTTTTGTTGTTGTCGATTTGTTTCATTTTGTTTTTCAACCTCAGATGTCCCACCAAATGAGGGATTCCAGAGTAGAGCCCTGGGGTGGGGCGACTGGACAACCAGAAATCTGGTTAAAAATTGGGGACTAGGGACGTGTCAAGCCCATTATGACATCTAATGGTCCAGCCACTGAGAGGACTTACTAGAGGACAGGACTCACGTTGATGTCACAATGCGTGTTTATGCTCTCGTCGCACGCAACAATGGGCGGGGCCTCAGGGTGAATGCTGGATTGTCCTACACTGAACGTTGGACAACATGCCAACCACAAGGTTTCTTGCCATGGGTCAGGAAGAGTTCTGATTTCTGCATCACAGTCACGCGTGGGCAGTGATTGGAGATAAGGTCTAGGTTCTGAAGCCTGAAAACTGAGGTAGGGAAGAGATGATGACCTAAGGCCATGGCGGGTCTGATGTGCTCAGCGTGCGGTCAGCTGTCTGGGTGTTGGTCAGCAGGTCCGGGCTCAGGTTGTGTCAGACAGTGCATTAGTGCCCAGGTTAGACTATATAAGTTGGGTACATTCGAGTGCCGTGTAGGTTTATCCTCATTTAAGCTGCCTGGGCTGCTCATTAGACAATATATATTTTCTAGAGGGCAGGCAGAGTGCTTCATTGTCGGTCCGGAATTGCCAAACTTGAGGGCTTCGGGGCCAGGAGAGTGAGGACGGAAGTGTGAGAACACAAGCTAGACTTCGGATTCAGGGTGAGGGCACGGCAGGTACCCCCTGCAGATCTGAACCAATATCTCATGCATCTGAAGTCAGGGCGAGGATCCCACGTTGGCTCAGGTTGGAGTTTCTGTGCATGACGGCCCCTTCATGAAGGGAGCGGAATCTCGAGGCCATGGAGGTTTTCCACGTTGGGAGATGTGGGATGCCCCCTTCAAGGATTCCTTCTGCGGGACAATTGAGACCTGTTGGACAGCTCCAGGACATCCCATATGGAATGACTCCAGAGCACCGTTCGAGGATGGATGCCTGGGATGTCCGCCTCGCCTTCCAATTGTCGCCTAGCAACAAGACAGTTTAGATCTAATGGATCTGCGGGAGCAACCGGGGTGGCTGAGTTGAAATGCACATTCCAGAGGATGGGTCCTAACGTGTGTTTGTGTCCATGAGGGCCTTGGAATGGGGAGGTGGCACCGGGACCCTGAAGTATTCTCCTAAGCTTTGGCATAGCTCCCATGCACAAGTTTCCTTGTGGAGACGAGATTTGTTCTGATGGGTGCCTCAGGAAATCCCCTCTGCTGGTATTGGCATCCAGGCTTTTGAGGAGACATGCCTGTAAACCAAAGCAATGGATCCGATAATGGCCTCGGGTCCTGTCTGGTTCAATCTTCTTGGTATGAGTGGAGGTAGATGAGTGGAGGTAGATGCCCAGCTGGTATCAACCGCCCTTTTTTGTCCCTGGCGACCTACACTATTGGGATGGCCTCAGGGACTTTGGAGGGTTCTCCTAATTTGTACGATTTTTGACAATGGAATGGGCAGAATTCCCATGGATTGGGTGGGGGCAGTCCTAATGTGTGGCTCCAGGGGCCCCAGCCTGGAGGGAGTGTGGCCCAGGACTTTGAGGACAGAAGACTGAAAACACAAACTTAGCTTAAGTTTGGGGACGTAGGTATGGCACGCCCGATCTACAAACCATGAGAAGAACTCTTCAGGATATGAAGAATGAGCGAGTCTGAGGTGCTTGGTCAGGCTTTTATCTCTGGATTTTGTTTCAGCGATGGCCGTGGAATGTTGGGGAGGTCTCATGGGCCATGGACGAATCTTCCTCTCTGTGGATTTGGCCCGATCCCAATTGTTTTTCTTCAATCTGTGGGATGGGAGGACTCCTTTCAGGTTTGTTACCTCAGGTGTCCCACCAAAAGAGGAATTCCAAAGCAGAGCCCTGGGGAAGAGTGAAGGGACACCCCGAACTATGGTTAAAAATTTGGGCCTAGGGGCATGAAAAGCCCAATATGCTGTCTCTTCATATAGGCCCTGAGAGGCCTTACCTGAGGACTGGGCTCAGGCTGAGGGTCACAATGTGTGTTTGTGACCAATGTGCCCCGCAAGCATGGGCTGGGCCTCATGGGCCACGCTTGTTTCAACTACACTGAACGTTAGACAACATGCCAACCACAAGGTTTCTTGCCATGGGGAAAGAGTTCTGATTTCTGCATCATTTTCAACCCTGGGCAGTGGTTGGAGATAAGGTCTAGGTTCTGGAGCCTGAAAACCGCAGTTGGGAAGAGATGACGACCTAAGGCCATGGCGGGTCCGATGTGCTCAGTGTGCGGCCAGCTGTCTGGGTGGGACCAGGAGGTCCAGGCTCAGGCTGGGTCAGAAGAGGAAATAGTGCCCAGGTCAGCCTATATATTTGGGGTACAGCCGAATGGCGTGCAGTTTGATCCTCATTTGGGGTTTCGGGGTAGCCCTGAGGGCAATATTTGACTTCTGTAGGGCAGCTAGAGTGTGGCATTGTAGTTCTGGATTGCCCAACTGGAGGGCTTGTGGGCCAGTAGTCTGAGGACGGAGTCTGAGATCCCAAGCTAGGCTTAGGTTTCTGGGTGAGGATATGGCAGGCACAATCTACAGCCCTCAATCGAGATCTCGTGCATCTGAAGTCAGGGCAAGGATCAGACGATCCCTCAGGTTGGACTTTCTGCCCTGATGGCCCTTTTTTGAAGGGGGTTGGATTACGAGGACATGGGGGTTTTCCCACGATGGGAGTTGTGAGAAGCTCCAAACTGCAAAGATTCTTCTGCAGGACAATTGAGACCTTTTGGTTGGCTCCAGGCCAACGATTCCGAGCAGGGTTCTAAGGATGGATGGCTGGGTAGCCCACCTCGCATTCCAATGGTCTCCAAGCAACAAGACAGGTTAGATATGCTGGATGTGGGGGGCAACAGAGGAGGCTGAGTTGAAATGGACTCTCCTGTGGATGTGTCCTAATATGTTTTTGTGTCTATGGAGACCTTGGAATGAAGCAGTGGCCCTGGGGCCCTGAAGGGTTCTCCCAAACAGAGGCTTTGACACAACTCCAACGTGCATGTTTCCCATGTGTAGATGAGATTTGTTCTGATGGGTGAGTCAAGAAACAGCCATATGCTGGTATTGAAATCCAGGCCTCTGAGGAGAGATGCATGGAAACCAAAGCAATGGATCCGATTAGTGCCTAGGGGCCTGTTCGTTCCTTTTTACCTCTGGGGACATCAGTCTACGGGTCTGAGTGCAGGTAGGTGCTCTGATGGGCTCAGATTGCCCCTGTTTGTCCTGGGAAGCCACAATTATTGGGATGGCCTCAGGGACTTTGGAGGTTATCCTATTAGTAGGGTTGTGGCCATTGGAATGGGCACATACAATTCCCTTGGAGAGGGCAAGTACAGTCCTCAGGTTTGGCCCCAGGGCCCTGAGCCTGTAGGGTGTGTAGGCCAGAGCTGTTTGGACAGTTGTCTGAAAGCACAAACTCGGCTTGTGTTTTGGGTCATAGGTATGGCAGGACTGATCTACAGACCATGAGGAGCACACTTAGGGATATGAAAAAAGGGCGAGTGTGAGGCTCTTGCTCAAGTTTTTGTCTCTGGATATCGTGTCACTCATGGTCGTGAAATTGCCGGGTGACATCATGGGAAATGGACGAGTCTTACTCTCTGGGGGTTCGGTCCCGTCCAAAGAGTTTGGGGTCATTCTGGGGATGGAAGAAGTCCGTTTTTTTGTTGTTGTTGTCGATTTGTTTCATTTTGTTTTTCAACCTCAGATGTCCCACCAAATGAGGGATTCCAGAGTAGAGCCCTGGGGTGGGGCGACTGGACAACCAGAAATCTGGTTAAAAATTGGGGACTAGGGACATGTCAAGCCCATTATGACATCTAATGGTCCAGCCACTGAGAGGACTTACTAGAGGACAGGACTCACGCTGAGGTCACAATGCGTGTTTATGCTCTCATCGCACTCAAGAATGGGTGGGGCCTCAGGGTGAATGCTTGTTTCTCCTACACTGAATGTTGGACAACATGCCAACCACAAGGTTTCTTGCCATGGGTCAGGAAGAGTTCTGATTTCTGCATCACAGTCACCCGTGGGCAGTGATTGGAGATAAGTTCTAGGTTCTGAAGCCTGAAAACTGAGGTAGGGAAGAGATGATGACCTAAGGCCATGGCGGGTCTGATGTGCTCAGCGTGCGGTCAGGTGTCTGGGTGTTGATCAGCAGGTCCGGGCTCAGGTTGTGTCAGACAGTGCATTATTGCCCAGGTTAGACTATATAATTTGGGTACATTCGAGTGCCGTGTAGGTTTATCTTCATTTAAGCTGCCTGGGCTGCTCATTAGGCAATATATTTTTTCTAGAGGGCAGGCAGAGTGCTTCATTGTCGGTCCGGAATTGCCAAACTTGATGGCTTCGGGGCCAGGAGAGTGAGGACGGAAGTCTGAGAACACAAGCTAGACTTCGGATTCATGGTGAGGGCACGGCAGGTACCCCCTGCAGATCTGTACCAATATCTCATGCATCTGAAGTCAGGGCGAGGATCCGACGTTGGCTCAGGTTGGAGTTTCTGTGTATGACGGCCCCTTCATGAAGGGAGCGGAATCTCGAGGCCATGGAGGTTTTCCACGTTGGGAGATGTGGGATGCCCCCTTCAAGGATTCCTTCTGCAGGACAATTGAGACCTGTTGGACAGCTCCAGGACATCCCATATGGAATGACTCCAGAGCACCGTTCGAGGATGGATGCCTGGGAAGTCTGCCTCACCTTCTAATTGTCTCCTAGCAACAAGACAGTTTAGATCTAATGGATCTGCGGGAGCAACCGGGGTGGCTGAGTTGAAATGCACTTTCCAGAAGATGGGTCCTAACGTGTGTTTGTGTCCATGAGGGCCTTGGAATGGGGAGGTGGCACCGGGACCCTGAAGTATTCTCCTAAGCTTTGGCATAGCTCCCATGCACAAGTTTCCTTGTGGAGACGAGATTTGTTCTGATGGGTGCCTCAGGAAATCCCCTCTGCTGGTATTGGAATCCAGGCTTTTGAGGAGACATGCCTGTAAACCAAAGCAATGGATCCGATAATGGCCTCGGGTCCTGTCTGGTTCAATCTTCTTGGTATGAGTGGAGTTAGATGAGTGGAGGTATATGCTCAGCCGGTATCAACCGCCCTTTTTTTTCCCGATCGACCTACACTATTGGGATGGCCTCAGGGACTTTGGAGGGTTCTCCTAATTTGTACGTTTTTGACAATGGAATGGGCAGAATTCCCATGGATTGGGTGGGGGCAGTCCTAATGTGTGGCTCCAAGGGCCCCAGCCTGGAGGGAGTGTGGCCCAGTACTTTGAGGACAGAAGACTGAAAACACAAACTCAGCTTAAGTTTGGGGACGTAGGTATGGCACGCCCGATCTACAAACCATGAGAAGAACTCTTCAGGATATGAAGAATGAGCGAGTCTGAGACGCTTGCTCAGGCTTTTGTCTCTGGATTTTGTTTCAGCGATGGCCGTGGAATGTTGGGGAGGTCTCATGGGCCATGGGCGAATCTCCCACTCTGTGGATTTGGCCCGATGCCAATTGTTTTTCGTCAATCGTGGGATGGGAGGACTCCTTTCAGGTTTGTTACCTCAGGTGTCCCACCAAAAGAGGAATTCCAAAGCAGAGCCCTGGGGAAGAGTGAAGGGACACCCCGAACTATGGTTAAAAATTGGGGCCTAGGGGCATGGCAAGCCCAATATGCTGTCTCTTCATATAGGCCCTGAGAGGCCTTACCTGAGGACTGGGCTCAGGCTGAGGGTCACAATGTGTGTTTGTGACCAATGTGGCCCGCAAGCATGGGCTGGGCCTCATGGGCCACGCTTGTTTCAACTACACTGAACGTTGGACAACATGCCAACCATAAGGTTTCTTCCATGGGGAAAGAGTTCTGATTTCTGCATCATTTTCAACCCTGGGCAGTGGTTGGAGATAAGGTCTAGGTTCTGGAGCCAGAAAACCGCAGTTTGGAAGAGATAACGACCTAAGGCCATGGAAGGACCAATGTGCTATGTGTGCGGCCAGGTGTCTGGGTGGGACCAGGAGGTCCAGGCTCAGGCTGGGTCAGAAGGGGAAATAGTGCCCAGGTCAGCCTATATATTTGGGGTACAGCCGAATGGCGTGCAGGTGGATCCTCATTTGGGGTATCGGGGTAGCTCTGAGGGCAATGTTTTACTTCTGTATGGCAGGCAGAGTGCGGCATTGTAGTTCTGGATTGCCCAACTGGAGGGCTTGTGGGCCAGTAGTCTGAGGAAGGAGTCTGAGAACCCAAGCTAGGCCTAGGTTTCTGGGTGAGGATATGGCAGGCACAATCTACAGACCTCAATCAAGATCTCGTGCATCTGAAGTCAGAGCAAGGATCAGACGATCACTCAGGTTGGACTTTCTGCCCTGATGGCCCTTTCTTGAAGGGGGTTGGATCACGAGGACATGGGGGTTTTCCCACGATGGGAGTTGTGAGAAGCTCCAAACTGCAAAGATTCTTCTGCAGGACAATTGAGACCTGTTGGTTGGCTCCAGGCCCACGATTCCGAGCAGGGTTCTAAGGATGGATGGCTGGGTAGCCCACCTCGCATTCCAATTGTCTCCAAGCAACAAGAGAGGTTAGATCTGCTGGATGTGGGGGGCAACCGAGGAGGCTGAGTTGAAATGGACTCTCCTGTGGATGTGTCCTAATATGTTTTTGTGTCTATGGAGACCTTGGAATGAAGCGGTGGCCCTGGGGCCCTGAAGGGTTCTCCCAAACAGAGGCTTTGACACAGCTACAACGTGCATGTTTCCCATGTGTAGATGAGATTTGTTCTAATGGGTGAGTCAAGAAACAGCCATATGTTGGTATTGAAATCCAGGCCTCTGAGGAGAGATGCCTGGAAACCAAAGCAATGGATCCGATTAGTGCCTAGGGGCCTGTTCGTTCCTTTTTACCTCTGGGGACATCAGTCTACGGGTCTGAGTGCAGGTAGGTGCTCAGATGGGCTCAGATTGCCCCTTTTTGTCCTGGGAAGCCACAACTCTTGGGATGGCCTCAGGGACTTTGGAGGTTATCCTACTAGTAGGGTTGTGGCCATTGGAATGGGCACATACAATTCCCTTGGAGAGGCAAGTACAGTCCTCAGGTTTGGCTCCAGGGCCCTGAGCATGTAGGGTGTGTAGGCCAGAGCTGTTTGGACAGTTGTCTGAAAACACAAACTCGGCTTATGTTTTGGGTCATAGGTATGGCAGGACTGATCTACAGACCATGAGGAGAACACTTCGGGATATGAAAAAAGGGCGAGTGTGAGGCTCTTGCTCAAGTTTTTGTCTCTGGATATCGTGTCACTCATGGTCGTGAAATTGCCGGGTGACTTCATGGGAAATGGACGAGTCTTACTCCCTGGGGGTTCGGTCCCGTCCAAAGAGTTTGGGGTCATTCTGGGGATGGAAGAAGTCCTTTTTTTGTTGTTGTTGTCGATTTGTTTCATTTTGTTTTTCAACCTCAGATGTCCCACCAAATGAGGGATTCCAGAGTAGAGGCCTGGGGTGGGGCGACAGGACAACCAGAAATCTGGTTAAAAATTGGGGACTAGGGACATGTCAAGCCCATTATGACATCTAATGGTCCATCCACTGAGAGGACTTACTAGAGTACTGGACACACGCTGAGGTCACAATGTGTGTTTATGCTCTCGTCGCACTCAAGAATGGGAGGGGCCTCAGGGTGAATGCTGGTTTCTCCTACACTGAACGTCGACAACATGCCAACCACAAGGTTTCTTGCCATGGGTCAGGAAGAGTTCTGATTTCTGCATCACAGTCACCCGTGGGCAGTGATTGGAGATAAGGTCTAGGTTCTGAAGCCTGAAAACTGAGGTAGGGAAGAGATGATGACCTAAGGCCATGGCGGGTCTGATGTGCTCAGCGTGCGGTCAGCTGTCTGGGTGTTCGTCAGCAGGTCCGGGCTCAGGTTGTGTCAGACAGTGCATTAGTGCCCTGTTAAACTATATAATTTGGGTACCTTCGAGTGCCGTTTAGGTTTATCCTTATTTAAGCTGCCTGGGCGCTCATTAGGGAATATATTTTTTCTAGAGGGTAGGCAGAGTGCTTCATTGTCTGTCCGGAATTGCCAAACTTGAGGGCTTCGGGGCCAGGAGAGTGAGGACGGAAGTCTGAGAACACAAGCTAGACTTCGGA
>NW_028133486.1:0-16000 GCF_964662115.1 Mustela nivalis
AACAAGGAAACTTCCCATGTGGAGACGAGAGGAGTTATGTTCCGTGCCTCAGGAAAGCCCCATACCCTGTTCTTCGAACCAAAGCCTCTGAGGAGTGACACCTGGAAACCAAAGCAAGAGTTGAGACTACGGCCTAAAGGCCTGTCCGGCTCAACCTTCTATCTCTGTTGACATCTGTGTGCATGCATTCATGGATGTAGCTGCTCAGCTTGTGTCCGAATGCCCCTGTGAGTCCAGTGAGGCTCCCAGTAGTGGGATGTTTTCGGGGGCCTTGAGGTTTCTCATATTCTGGAGGTGTGTGGCCAAAGGAATGGACACAGTTTCCTAGGAGATAGCAGGCACGGTCCTGTGGTATGGCTCCAGAGGACCCAGCCTAGAGGCTGTGTTTGCCAGGGCTGTGGGGACAGATGTCTGAAAAAGCAAACTTGGCTCAGCTAGGGGCCAATGTAATGGCAGGCCTGATCTCTAGTCCGTGAGGGGAGATCCTCTGGAAATCAAAGTAGGGCAAGTGGGAGGCAGTCACTCAGGATTTTGCCTCTGGGTGTTGCGTTTACAGTGTCCGGTCAGGGTAGGGTTTGTCTCAGAGGCCAAGGAAGAGCCTTCCTCTCGGGGGATTGTCCAAGCTCCCAAGTGTTAGTGTTCATTCTGTGGGAATGAAGAGTACTGTTTTCTGCCACAGGGGACCCCCCAGGAGAGGGACTCTAGAGCACAGCAGTGGGTTCCCTCAACTGGAATACACACCATCTAGTTAGTCCTGGGTGCCTATGGGCATGGCAAGCCACATATGCGGGCTCTTGGTCCAGTCACTGAGAGGCGTTACTTGAATAAGGTACTCACGCAGAGGGTCACAATGTGTGTTTGTGCCCAAGGCGGCCCTCACGCTTGGGCGTGGCCTCATGGGCCATGCCGTTTTCTTTTACACTGAAGGTTTGACTCACTGCCAGCAGCAAGGTTTCTTGCCATGGGGTAGTAGGGGTTCTGACTTGTGCATCAGGTTCCCCCCTGTGCAGGGATTGGAGATAAGGTCTAGGTTCCAATGACTGAAAACCCAGGTTGGGAATGGATGGTTGCCTAAGGAATTGGCGGGTCCAATGTGCGGGGTGTGCAGCCAGCTGTGTCGGTGTCTGTTGGAAGGTCTGGGCCCAGGCTATTTGCGACAGAGCATCACTGTTTAAGGTAGCCTATGCAATTGGGGTGTTGCCGAGGGCCAAGCAGTTTGATCCTCATTTGGGGTTTCTGGGCAGCGGCATAGACAATGTTTTTCTCCTGGGAGGCAGGCACAGTGCTTCATTGTGGCCCCAGAATTCCCTGTAGGGAGGGTTTGTGGGCCAGGAGTGTGAGGACGGAAGTCTGAAAACACAAGCTAGTGTGAGGATTGGAGCCAAGGGCAGAGCAGGCCCACTCTGCAGAGGCTGAATCAAAATCTCCTGCATCTGAAGTCAGGCTGAGGATCAGACGTTGGCTGAGGCTGGAGTATGTGTCCATGATGGCACCTTCATGAAGCGGGGGCCTCATGAGGCCAAGGAAGTTTTCCCACGCTGAGTTTGGAGGTTGCCCCAAACCACAAGGTTTCCTTCTGCGGGACATTCGAGTCCTGTTGCATGGCTCCAGGACATAGCATATGGAAGGACTGGAGAGCAGGGTTCGAAGGATGGATCCCTGTACAGCATGCCTCGCATTCCCATTGGCTATTAGGGACAAGATATGTTTGATCTGCTGCCTCTGGAACACGCGACCCAGGGGGCTGTGTTGAAATGGCCTCTCCTGAGGATGCGTCATAATGTGCGTTTGGGTCCATGGAGACCTTGGAATGTGCTGGTTGTTCAGTGGCCCTGCGGAACTCTCCTACCTGAAGTGTTTGATACATCCCAGTAAGAAAGCTGCCCATGTGGAGATGAGAGATGTTTGGTTTGGTGCCTCAGAAAAGCCCCATGTGCTGGTCTATGAAAACAGTCCTCTGAGAATGGAAACATGGAAACCAAAGCTAAGGTTCAGATTAGGGCCTGGGGGCCTGTCCATTTCAACCTTCTGTCTCTGGGGACACTGTATGAGAGTCTAAGTGGAGATAGTTGATCCGCTGGTGTCAGAGAGCCCCTCTTAGTCCAGGGTGGCCTATACTATTGATGGCCTCAGGGACCTTGGAGCTTTTCCCTAACCTGTAGGGTTGTGGTCAATGGATTGGGCACACTTTCCTTGGAGAGGGCAGGCACAATCTTTCGCTGTTTGGTCCAGAGGCCCTAGCCTGGATGTTGTGTGGGTCCAGGCTGTGGGCACAGAAGTCTGAATACACAAACTCAGCTTATGAATGGCGCCTAGGGTATGGCCGGCCGGATGTACAGCCCGAGAGGGAGCTCCTGGGCCTCTGAAACAAGGGCGAGTGGGAGGCGTTCCTTCAGGCTTTTGTCTCTGGATGTTGTGTCCGGGATAGCCGTGGATTGGAGCGGTGGCCTCAGGTACTGTGGACGAGTATCCCTCTCTGGGGATTTGTCCCAGCTCCCAAGAGTTTGGGGTCATTTTGTGGGAAGGGTGGAGTCGTGTTGTCTGGCTCATGGGTCTCTCCAAGAAAGGGATTCCAGAGCAGAGCTCCAGGTACGGGCGGGGCGACTGGAAAATTCAAACCGTGGTGAGGATTGGGTGCATAGGGGCTTGGCAAGCCCCATATGTGGGCTCTTGGTCCAGGCCCTGACAGGCCTTACTTTGACATGGGGCTCATGCTGAGGGTCACAGTGTGAATTTGTGCCCAAGCAGCACTCAAGTTTGTGCGTGGAATCAGGGGCCATGAAGGATTCTCCCACCCTGAAGGTGTGACTGCATGCCAAGAGCAAGCTTGACAGCCATGGGGAAGGAGGGGTTCTGTTTTGTGCTTGCTATACCCAGCTGTGTGGAGAATTGATATAATGTCTAGGTTCAGATATCTGAAAACCAAGGTTAGGATGAGGTGACGGCATAAGACCATGGCGTGTCCGAAGTGCTGGGTGTGCGGCCAGCTGTCTCCTTGTCTGTATGGACGTCTGGCTTCAGGCTGAGTCAGGCAGAGCATGAGTGCCCAGAGCAGCCTATCCAGTTCGGGTACCGTCGAGGCCCGAGCAGGTTGATCCTCATCTGGGATTTCTGGAGACCCCCACAGGGAAACGTTTTTCTTCCATTGGGCAGACACTGGGCTGGGTTTTGGTTCCGGAGTTCCTAGTCCGGAGGGCTTGTTTGCCAGGAGTGTGAGGAAGGAAGTCTGAAAACACAAGCTAGCGTGAGGTTTGGGACCGAGGGCACTGCAGGCCCACTCTGCAGAGGCTGAATCGAGATCTCCTGCACTGAGGTCATGTCAACTATGAGACGTTCCTCAGGCTAGAGTTCTTGTCCACCATGGCCTCTTCCTGAAGGGTGTGGGAGCTTCATGAGGCCAGAAAGTTTTGGCTTCGATGGGATTTGTGAACTGCACCAAAACTGAAGGATACCTTCTGCACGACAGTCGAGTCCTATTGGATGGTTCCAAGAGGCCCCATATGGAAAGACTCGAGAGCAGGTGTCTAAGCATGGAAGCCTGGGAACGCCACCTCATATTCCCACTCTTTAGTCAGGACAAGGCAGGCTCAATCTGCGGGCTCCCGAGTGAGCTACCCAGAGGGGAGAGTTGAAATGGACTCTCCTGAAGATGAGTCCTACTGTGGCTTGGTGGCCTGGGAGAGCTTGGAATGTGGAGGTGGCTCAGGGACTCTGCAGGATTCTCCAACATGAGGTGTTAGACACGGCTCCAACAAGGAAACTTCCCATGTGGAGACGAGAGGAGTTATGTTCCGTGCCTCAGGAAAGCCCCATACCCTGTTCTTCGAACCAAAGCCTCTGAGGAGTGACACCTGGAAACCAAAGCAAGAGTTGAGACTACGGCCTAAAGGCCTGTCCGGCTCAACCTTCTATCTCTGTTGACATCTGTGTGCATGCATTCATGGATGTAGCTGCTCAGCTTGTGTCCGAATGCCCCTGTGAGTCCAGTGAGGCTCCCAGTAGTGGGATGTCCTCGGAGGCCTTGAGGTTTCTCATATTCTGGAGGTGTGTGGCCATAGGAATGGACACAGTTTCCTAGGAGAGAGCAGGCACGGCCCTGTTGTATGGCTCCAGAGGACCCAGCCTAGAGGCTGTGTTTGCCAGGGCTGTGGGGACAGATGTCTGAAAAAGCAAACTTGGCTCAGCTAGGGGCCAATGTAATGGCAGGCCTGATCTCTAGTCCGTGAGGGGAGATCCTCTGGAAATCAAAGTAGGGCAAGTGGGAGGCAGTCACTCAGGATTTTGCCTCTGGGTGTTGCGTTTACAGTGTCCGGTCAGGGTAGGGGTTGTCTCAGAGGCCGAGGAAGAGCCTTCCTCTCGGGGGATTGTCCAAGCTCCCAAGTGTTAGTGTTCATTCTGTGGGAATGAAGAGTACTGTTTTCTGCCACAGGGGACCCCCCAGGAGAGGGACTCTAGAGCACAGCAGTGGGTTCCCTCAACTGGAATACACACCATCTAGTTAGTCCTGGGTGCCTATGGGCATGGCAAGCCACATATGCGGGCTCTTGGTCCAGTCACTGAGAGGCGTTACTTGAATAAGGTACTCACGCAGAGGGTCACAATGTGTGTTTGTGCCCTAGGCGGCCCTCACGCTTGGGCGTGGCCTCATGGGCCATGCCGTTTTCTTTTACACTGAAGGTTTGACTCACTGCCAGCAGCAAGGTTTCTTGCCATGGGGTAGTAGGGGTTCTGACTTGTGCATCAGGGTCCCCCCTGTGCAGGGATTGGAGATAAGGTCTAGGTTCCGATGACTGAAAACCCAGATTGGGAATGGATGGTGGCCTAAGGAAGTGGCGGGTCCAATGTGCGGGGTGTGCAGCCAGCTGTGTCGGTGTCTGTTGGAAGGTCTGGGCTCAGGCTATTTGCGACAGAGCATCACTGTTTAAGGTAGCCTATGCAATTGGGGTGTTGCCGAGGGCCAAGCAGTTTGATCCTCATTTGGGGTTTCTGGGCAGCGCCATAGACAATGTTTTTCTCCTGGGAGGCAGGCACAGTGCTTCATTGTGGCCCCAGAATTCCCAGTAGGGAGGGTTTGTGGGCCCGGAGTGTGAGGACGGAAGTCTGAAAACACAAGCTAGTGTGAGGATTGGAGCCAAGGGCAGAGCAGGCCCACTCTGCAGAGGCTGAATCAAAATCTCCTGCATCTGAAGTCAGGCTGAGGATCAGACGTTGGCTGAGGCTGGAGTATGTGTCCATGATGGCACCTTCATGAAGTGGGGGCCTCATGAGGCCAAGGAAGTTTTCCCACGCTGAGTTTGGAGGTTGCCCCAAACCACAAGGTTTCCTTCTGCGGGACATTCGAGTCCTGTTGCATGGCTCCAGGACATAGCATATGGAAGGACTGGAGAGCAGGGTTCGAAGGATGGATCCCTGTACAGCATGCCTCGCATTCCCATTGGCTATTAGGGACAAGATATGTTTGATCTGCTGCCTCTGGAACACGCGACCCAGGGGGCTGAGTTGAAATGGCCTCTCCTGAGGATGCGTCATAATGTGCGTTTGGGTCCATGGAGACCTTGGAATGTGCTGGTTGTTCAGTGGCCCTGCGGAACTCTCCTACCTGAAGTGTTTGATACATCCCAGTAAGAAAGCTGCCCATGTGGAGATGAGAGATGTTTGGTTTGGTGCCTCAGAAAAGCCCCATGTGCTGGTCTACGAAAACAGTCCTCTGAGAACGGAAACATGGAAACCAAAGCTAAGGTTCAGATTAGGGCCTGGGGGCCTGTCCATTTCAACCTTCTGTCTCTGGGGACACAGTCTGAGAGTCTAACTGGAGATAGTTGCTTAGCTGGTGTCAGAGAGCCCCTCTTAGTCCAGGGTGGCCTATACTATTGATGGCCTCAGGGACCTTGGAGCTTTTCCCTAACCTGTAGGGTTGTGGTCAATGGATTGGGCACACTTTCCTTGGAGAGGGCAGGCACAATCTTTCGCTGTTTGGTCCAGAGGCCCTAGCCTGGATGTTGTGTGGGTCCAGGCTGTGGGCACAGAAGTCTGAATACACAAACTCAGCTTATGAATGGCGCCTAGGGTATGGCCGGCCGGATGTACAGCCCGAGAGGGAGCTCCTGGGCCTCTGAAAAAAGGGCGAGTGGGAGGCGTTCCTTCAGGCTTTTGTCTCTGGATGTTGTGTCCGGGATAGCCGTGGATTGGAGCGGTGGCCTCAGGTACTGTGGACGAGTATCCCTCTCTGGGGATTTGTCCCAGCTCCCAAGAGTTTGGGGTCATTTTGTGGGAAGGGTGGAGTCGTGTTGTCTGGCTCATGGGTCTCTCCAAGAAAGGGATTCCAGAGCAGAGCTCCAGGTACGGGCGGGGCGACTGGAAAATTCAAACCGTGGTGAGGATTGGGTGCATAGGGGCTTGGCAAGCCCCATATGTGGGCTCTTGGTCCAGGCCCTGACAGGCCTTTCTTTGACATGGGGCTCATGCTGAGGGTCACAGTGTGAATTTGTGCCCAAGCAGCACTCAAGTTTGTGCATGGAATCAGGGGCCATGAAGGATTCTCCCACCATGAAGGTGTGACTGCATGCCAAGAGCAAGCTTGACAGCCATGGGGAAGGAGGGGTTCTGTTTTGTGCTTGCTATACCCAGCTGTGTGGAGAATTGATATAATGTCTAGGTTCAGATATCTGAAAACCAAGGTTAGGATGAGGTGACGGCATAAGACCATGGCGTGTCCGAAGTGCTGGGTGTGCGGCCAGCTGTCTCCTTGTCTGTCTGGACGTCTGGCTTCAGGCTGTGTCAGGCAGAGCATGAGTGCCCAGAGCAGCCTATCCAGTTCGGGTACCGTCGAGGCCCGAGCAGGTTGATCCTCATCTGGGATTTCTGGAGACCCCCACAGGAAAACGTTTTTCTTCCATTGGGCAGACACTGGGCTGGGTTTTGGTTCCGGAGTTCCTAGTCCGGAGGGCTTGTTTGCCAGGAGTGTGAGGAAGGAAGTCTGAAAACACAAGCTAGCGTGAGGTTTGGGACCGAGGGCACGGCAGGCCCACTCTGCAGAGGCTGAATCGAGATCTCCTGCACTGAGGTCATGTTAACTATGAGACGTGCCTCAGGCTAGAGTTCTTGTCCAGCATGGCCTCTTCCTGAAGGGTGTGGGGGCTTCATGAGGCCAGAAAGTTTTGGCTACGATGGGATTTGTGAACTGCTCCAAAACTGAAGGTTACCTTCTGCACGACAGTCGAGTCCTATTGGATGGTTCCAAGAGGCCCCATATGGTAAGACTCGAGAGCAGGTGTCTAAGCATGGATGCCTGGGAACGCCACCTCATATTCCCACTCTTTAGTCAGGACAAGGCAGGCTCAATCTGCGGGCTCCTGGGTGAGCTACCCAGAGGGGAGAGTTGAAATGGTCTCTCCTGAAGATGAGTCCTACTGTGGCTTGGTGGCCTGGGAGACCTTGGAATGTGGAGGTGGCTCAGGGACTCTGCAGGATTCTCCAACATGAGGTGTTTGACACGGCTCCAACAAGGAAACTTCCCATGTGGAGACGAGAGGAGTTCTGTTCCGTGCCTCAGGAAAGCCCCATACCCTATTCTTCGAACCAAAGCCTCTGAGGAGTGACACCTGGAAACCAAAGCAAGAGTTGAGACTAAGGCCTAAAGGCCTGTCCGGCTCAACCTTCTATCTCTGTTGACATCTGTGTGCATGCATTCATGGATGTAGCTGCTCAGCTTGTGTCCGAATGCCCCTGTGAGTCCAGTGAGGCTCCCAGTAGTGGGATGTCCTCGGAGGCCTTGAGGTTTCTCATATTCTGGAGGTGTGTGGCCAAAGGAATGGACACAGTTTCCTAGGAGAGAGCAGGCACGGCCCTGTTGTATGGCTCCAGAGGACCCAGCCTAGAGGCTGTGTTTGCCAGGGCTGTGGGGACAGATGTCTGAAAAAGCAAACTTGGCTCAGCTAGGGGCCAATGTAATGGCAGGCCTGATCTCTAGTCCGTGAGGGGAGATCCTCTGGAAATCAAAGTAGGGCAAGTGGGAGGCAGTCACTCAGGATTTTGCCTCTGGGTGTTGCGTTTACAGTGTCCGGTCAGGGTAGGGGTTGTCTCAGAGGCCGAGGAAGAGCCTTCCTCTCGGGGGATTGTCCAAGCTCCCAAGTGTTAGTGTTCATTCTGTGGGAATGAAGAGTACTGTTTTCTGCCACAGGGGACCCCCCAGGAGAGGGACTCTAGAGCACAGCAGTGGGTTCCCTCAACTGGAATACACACCATCTAGTTAGTCCTGGGTGCCTATGGGCATGGCAAGCCACATATGCGGGCTCTTGGTCCAGTCACTGAGAGGCGTTACTTGAATAAGGTACTCACGCAGAGGGTCACAATGTGTGTTTGTGCCCAAGGCGGCCCTCACGCTTGGGCGTGGCCTCATGGGCCATGCCGTTTTCTTTTACACTGAAGGTTTGACTCACTGCCAGCAGCAAGGTTTCTTGCCATGGGGTAGTAGGGGTTCTGACTTGTGCATCAGGTTCCCCCCTGTGCAGGGATTGGAGATAAGGTCTAGGTTCCGATGACTGAAAACCCAGGTTGGGAATGGATGGTGGCCTAAGGAAGTGGCGGGTCCAATGTGCGGGGTGTGCAGCCAGCTGTGTCGGTGTCTGTTGGAAGGTCTGGGCTCAGGCTATTTGCGACAGAGCATCACTGTTTAAGGTAGCCTATGCAATTGGGGTGTTGCCGAGGGCCAAGCAGTTTGATCCTCATTTGGGGTTTCTGGGCAGCGCCATAGACAATGTTTTTCTCCTGGGAGGCAGGCACAGTGCTTCATTGTGGCCCCAGAATTCCCAGTAGGGAGGGTTTGTGGGCCAGGAGTGTGAGGACGGAAGTCTGAAAACACAAGCTAGTGTGAGGATTGGAGCCAAGGGCAGAGCAGGCCCACTCTGCAGAGGCTGAATCAAAATCTCCTGCATCTGAAGTCAGGCTGAGGATCAGACGTTGGCTGAGGCTGGAGTATGTGTCCATGATGGCACCTTCATGAAGTGGGGGCCTCATGAGGCCAAGGAAGTTTTCCCACGCTGAGTTTGGAGGTTGCCCCAAACCACAAGGTTTCCTTCTGCAGGACATTCGAGTCCTGTTGCATGGCTCCAGGACATAGCATATGGAAGGACTGGAGAGCAGGGTTCGAAGGATGGATCCCTGTACAGCATGCCTCGCATTCCCATTGGCTATTAGCGACAAGATATGTTTGATCTGCTGCCTCTGGAACACGCGACCCAGGGGGCTGAGTTGAAATGGCCTCTCCTGAGGATGCGTCATAATGTGCGTTTGGGTCCATGGAGACCTTGGAATGTGCTGGTTGTTCAGTGGCCCTGCGGAACTCTCCTACCTGAAGTGTTTGATACATCCCAGTAAGAAAGCTGCCCATGTGGAGATGAGAGATGTTTGGTTTGGTGCCTCAGAAAAGCCCCATGTGCTGGTCTACGAAAACAGTCCTCTGAGAACGGAAACATGGAAACCAAAGCTAAGGTTCAGATTAGGGCCTGGGGGCCTGTCCATTTCAACCTTCTGTCTCTGGGGACACTGTATGAGAGTCTAAGTGGAGATAGTTGATCCGCTGGTGTCAGAGAGCCCCTCTTAGTCCAGGGTGGCCTATACTATTGATGGCCTCAGGGACCTTGGAGCTTTTCCCTAACCTGTAGGGTTGTGGTCAATGGATTGGGCACACTTTCCTTGGAGAGGGCAGGCACAATCTTTCGCTGTTTGGTCCAGAGGCCCTAGCCTGGATGTTGTGTGGGTCCAGGCTGTGGGCACAGAAGTCTGAATACACAAACTCAGCTTATGAATGGCGCCTAGGGTATGGCCGGCCGGATGTACAGCCCGAGAGGGAGCTCCTGGGCCTCTGAAACAAGGGCGAGTGGGAGGCGTTCCTTCAGGCTTTTGTCTCTGGATGTTGTGTCCGGGATAGCCGTGGATTGGAGCGGTGGCCTCAGGTACTGTGGACGAGTATCCCTCTCTGGGGATTTGTCCCAGCTCCCAAGAGTTTGGGGTCATTTTGTGGGAAGGGTGGAGTCGTGTTGTCTGGCTCATGGGTCTCTCCAAGAAAGGGATTCCAGAGCAGAGCTCCAGGTACGGGCGGGGCGACTGGAAAATTCAAACCGTGGTGAGGATTGGGTGCATAGGGGCTTGGCAAGCCCCATATGTGGGCTCTTGGTCCAGGCCCTGACAGGCCTTTCTTTGACATGGGGCTCATGCTGAGGGTCACAGTGTGAATTTGTGCCCAAGCAGCACTCAAGTTTGTGCATGGAATCAGGGGCCATGAAGGATTCTCCCACCATGAAGGTGTGACTGCATGCCAAGAGCAAGCTTGACAGCCATGGGGAAGGAGGGGTTCTGTTTTGTGCTTGCTATACCCAGCTGTGTGGAGAATTGATATAATGTCTAGGTTCAGATATCTGAAAACCAAGGTTAGGATGAGGTGACGGCATAAGACCATGGCGTGTCCGAAGTGCTGGGTGTGCGGCCAGCTGTCTCCTTGTCTGTCTGGACGTCTGGCTTCAGGCTGTGTCAGGCAGAGCATGAGTGCCCAGAGCAGCCTATCCAGTTCGGGTACCGTCGAGGCCCGAGCAGGTTGATCCTCATCTGGGTTTTCTGGAGACCCCCACAGGGAAACGTTTTTCTTCCATTGGGCAGACACTGGGCTGGGTTTTGGTTCCGGAGTTCCTAGTCCGGAGGGCTTGTTTGCCAGGAGTGTGAGGAAGGAAGTCTGAAAACACAAGCTAGCGTGAGGTTTGGGACCGAGGGCACGGCAGGCCCACTCTGCAGAGGCTGAATCGAGATCTCCTGCACTGAGGTCATGTTAACTATGAGACGTGCCTCAGGCTAGAGTTCTTGTCCAGCATGGCCTCTTCCTGAAGGGTGTGGGGGCTTCATGAGGCCAGAAAGTTTTGGCTACGATGGGATTTGTGAACTGCTCCAAAACTGAAGGTTACCTTCTGCACGACAGTCGAGTCCTATTGGATGGTTCCAAGAGGCCCCATATGGTAAGACTCGAGAGCAGGTGTCTAAGCATGGATGCCTGGGAACGCCACCTCATATTCCCACTCTTTAGTCAGGACAAGGCAGGCTCAATCTGCGGGCTCCTGGGTGAGCTACCCAGAGGGGAGAGTTGAAATGGTCTCTCCTGAAGAGGAGTCCTACTGTGGCTTGGTGGCCTGGGAGACCTTGGAATGTTGAGGTGGCTCAGGGACTCTGCAGGATTCTCCAACATGAGGTGTTTGACACGGCTCCAACAAGGAAACTTCCCATGTGGAGACGAGAGGAGTTCTGTTCCGTGCCTCAGGAAAGCCCCATACCCTGTTCTTCGAACCAAAGCCTCTGAGGAGTGACACCTGGAAACCAAAGCAAGAGTTGAGACTACGGCCTAAAGGCCTGTCCGGCTCAACCTTCTATCTCTGTTGACATCTGTGTGCATGCATTCATGGATGTAGCTGCTCAGCTTGTGTCCGAATGCCCCTGTGAGTCCAGTGAGGCTCCCAGTAGTGGGATGTCTTCGGAGGCCTTGAGGTTTCTCATATTCTGGAGGTGTGTGGCCAAAGGAATGGACACAGTTTCCTAGGAGAGAGCAGGCACAGTCCTGTGGTATGGCTCCAGAGGACCCAGCCTAGAGGCTGTGTTTGCCAGGGCTGTGGGGACAAATGTCTGAAAAAGCAAACTTGGCTCAGCTAGGGGCCAATGTAATGGCAGGCCTGATCTCTAGTCCGTGAGGGGAGATCCTCTGGAAATCAAAGTAGGGCAAGTGGGAGGCAGTCACTCAGGATTTTGCCTCTGAGTGTTGCGTTTACAGTGTCCGGTCAGGGTAGGGGTTGTCTCAGAGGCCGAGGAAGAGCCTTCCTCTCGGGGGATTGTCCAAGCTCCCAAGTGTTGGTGTTCATTCTGTGGGAATGAAGAGTACTGTTTTCTGCCACAGGGGACCCCCCAGGAGAGGGACTCTAGAGCACAGCAGTGGGTTCCCTCAACTGGAATACACACCATCTAGTTAGTCCTGGGTGCCTATGGGCATGGCAAGCCACATATGCGGGCTCTTGGTCCAGTCACTGAGAGGCGTTACTTGAATAAGGTACTCACGCTGAGGGTCACAATGTGTGTTTGTGCCCAAGGCGGCCCTCACGCTTGGGCGTGGCCTCATGGGAGATGCCGTTTTCTCCTACACTGAAGGTTTGACTCACTGCCAGCATTAAGGTTTCTTGCCATGGGGAAGGATGGGTTCTGACTTGTGCATCAGGGTCCCCCCTGTGCAGGGATTGGAGATAAGGTCTAGGTTCCGATGACTGAAAACCCAGGTTGGGAATGGATGGTGGCCTAAGGCAGTGGCGGGTCCAATGTGCGGGGTGTGCAGCCAGCTGTGTCGGTGTCTGTTGGAAGGTCTGGGCTCAGGCTATTTGCGACAGAGCATCACTGTTTAAGGTAGCCTATGCAATTGGGGGTGGTGCCGAGGGCCAAGCAGTTTGATCCTCATTTGGGGTTTCTGGGCAGCGCCATAGACAATGTTTTTCTCCTGGGAGGCAGGCACAGTGCTTCATTGTGGCCCCAGAATTCCCAGTAGGGAGGGTTTGTGGGCCAGGAGTGTGAGGACGTAAGTCTGAAAACACAAGCTAGTGTGAGGATTGGAGCCAAGAGCAGAGCAGGCCCACTCTGCAGAGGCTGAATCAAAATCTCCTGCATCTGAAGTCAGGCTGAGGATCAGACGTTGGCTGAGGCTGGAGTATGTGTCCATGATGGCACCTTCATGAAGTGGGGGCCTCATGAGGCCAAGGAAGTTTTCCCACGCTGAGTTTGGAGGTTGCCCCAAACCACAAGGTTTCCTTCTGCGGGACATTCGAGTCCTGTTGCATGGCTCCAGGACATAGCATATGGAAGGACTGGAGAGCAGGGTTCGAAGGATGGATCCCTGTACAGCATGCCTCGCATTCCCATTGGCTATTAGGGACAAGATATGTTTGATCTGCTGCCTCTGGAACACGCGACCCAGGGGGCTGAGTTGAAATGGCCTCTCCTGAGGATGCGTCATAATGTGCGTTTGGGTCCATGGAGACCTTGGAATGTGCTGGTTGTTCAGTGGCCCTGCGGAACTCTCCTACCTGAAGTGTTTGATACATCCCAGTAAGAAAGCTGCCCATGTGGAGATGAGAGATGTTTGGTTTGGTGCCTCAGAAAAGCCCCATGTGCTGGTCTACGAAAACAGTCCTCTGAGAACGGAAACATGGAAACCAAAGCTAAGGTTCAGATTAGGGCCTGGGGGCCTGTCCATTTCAACCTTCTGTCTCTGGGGACACTGTCTGAGAGTCTAAGTGGAGAAAGTTGCTCCGCTGGTGTCAGAGAGCCCCTCGTATTCCAGGGTGGCCTATACTATTGATGGCCTCAGGGACCTTGGAGCTTTTCCCTAACCTGTAGGGTTGTGGTCAATGGATTGGGGACGCTTTCCTTGGAGAGGGCAGGCACAATCTTTCGCTGTTTGGTCCAGAGGCCCTAGCCTGGATGTTGTGTGGGTCCAGGCTGTGGGCACAGAAGTCTGAATACACAAACTCAGCTTATGAGTGGCGCCTAGGGTATGGCCGGCCGGATGTACAGCCCGAGAGGGAGCTCCTGGGCCTCTGAAACAAGGGCGAGTGGGAGGCGTTCCTTCAGGCTTTTGTCTCTGGATGTTGTGTCCGGGATAGCCGTGGATTGGAGCGGCTCCAAAAGTCCCTGAGGCCATCCCAATAGTGTAGGTCGCCCGGAACAAACAAGGGCTGTCTGACACAAGCTGATAATCGCCCTCCACTCATACCATAGATGGATGTCCCCAGAGAAGAAGATTGTACCAGACAGGACCCTAGGCCATAATAGGATCCATTGCTTTGGGTTACAGGCATGTGTCCTCAAAAGCCTAATTCCAATACGAGCATAGGGGTTTTCCTAAGGCACCCATCAGAACTCATCTCGTCTCCACAAGGAGTTCTCCTCATGGTCTGTAGATCAGTCCTGCCATACCTATGACCGAAACATAAGCCGAGTTTGTGTTTTCAGACAACTGTCCAAACAGCCCTGGCCTACACAACCTACAGGCTCGGGCCCCTGGAGCCAAACCTGAGGACTGTACTTGCCCTCTCCAAGGGAATTGTGTGTGCCCATTCCAATGGCCACAACCCTTCTAATAGGATAAACTTCCAACGTCCCTGATCCATCTCAATAGTGGTGGCTTCCCAGGAAAAACAGGGGCAATCTGAGCCCAACTGAGCACCTACCTGCACTCAGACCCATAGACAGATGTCCCCAGAGGTAAAAAGGAAAGAAAAGGCCCCTAGGCACTAATCAGATCCATTGCTTTGGTTTCCAGGCATCTCTCCTCAGTGGCCTGGATTTCAAAAGCAGCATATAGCTGTTTCTTGACTCACCCATTAGAAAACATCTCATCTACACATGGGAAACTTGCACGTTGGAGCTGTGTCAAAGCCTCTGTTTAGGAGAACTCTTTAGGGTCCCAGTGCCACCGCTTCATTCCAAGGTCTCCATAGATACAAAAGCACGTTAGGACCCATCCCCAGGGGTGTCCATTTCAATTCAGCGTTTTCGGTTGCTCCCCACAGATCCAGGAGCTCTAACCTGTCTTGTTGCTAGGAGACAATTGGAATGCGAGGTGGGCTACAGAAACTCCAACCTGAGCGATCGTCTGATCCTCGCCCTGACTTCAGATGCACGAGATCTCGATTCAGGTCTGTAGATTGTGCCTGCCATGGCCTCACCCAGAAACCTAAGCCTAGCTTGTGTTCTCAGACTTTTGTCGTCATACTACTTGCCCACAAGCCCTCCAGTTTGGCAATCCAGAACTACAGTGCAGCACTTGCCGTCCCTCCAGAAGAAAAACATTGCCATCTGGGGCTACCCAGTAACCCCAAATGAGGATCAACCTACACCGACCTTGGCTGTACCCCAAATACATAGGCTGACCAGGGCACTAATGCCCTTTCTGACATAGCCTGAGCCTGGACTCCCTGGCCCGTCCCAGACAGCTGGCCGCACACTGAGCACATCGAGCCTCCCTGGCCTTTGGTCGTCATCTCTTCCCAAACTCGGTTTCCAGGTTTCAGAACCTAGACCTAATCTCCAATCATGCCCAAGGTTGAACGTGATGCAGAAATCAGAACTCCTTCCCCATGGCAAGAAACCTTGTGGTTGGCATGTTGTCCAACGTTCAGTGTCGTTGAAACCATTGTGGCCCATGAGGCCCCGCCAATGCTCGCGGGCCACATTGGTCACAAACACACATTGTGACCCTCAGGCTGAGCCCAGTCCTCAAGTAAGGCCACTCAGTGGCTGGATGAAGATATAGCATATTGGGCTTGCCATGCCCCTAGGCCCCAATTTTTAACCATATTTCGGGTTGTCCCTTCAGTCTTCCCCACGGCTTTGCTTTGGAATTCCTCTTTTGGTGGGACACCTGAGGTAACAAACCTGAAATGAGTCCTCCCATCCCACAGATTGACGAAAAGCAATTGGGAATCGGGCCAAATTCTCAGAGAGGAAGATTCGTCCATGGCCCATGAGGCCTCCCCGACATCCCACGGCCATCGCTGATACAAAATCCAGAGACAAAAGCCTGAGCAAGCGACTCAGACTCGCACTTCCTTCATATCCTGAAGAGTTCTTCTCATGGTTTGTAGATCAGGCCTGCCATACCTACGTCCCCAAACCTAAGCTGAGTTTGTTTTCAGACAACTGTCTAAACAGCCCTGGACTACACAAACTACAGGCTCAGGCCCCTGGAGCCAAACCTGAGACTGTACTTGCCTTCTCCAAGGGAATTGTTTGTGCCCATTCCAATGGCCACAACCCTTCTAATAGGATAAACTTCCAAAGTCCCTGATCCATCTCAAAAGTGGTGGCTTCCCAGGAAAAAAAGGGGCAATCTGAGCCCAAATGAGCACCTACCTGCACTCAGACCCATAGACAGATATCCCCAGAGGTAAAAAGGAAAGAACAGGCCCCTAGGCACTCATCA
>NW_028133485.1:0-16000 GCF_964662115.1 Mustela nivalis
GCCTGGATATCAAAACAGCATATAGCTGTTTCTTGACTCACCCATCAGAAAACATCTCATCTACACATGGGAAACTTGCACGTTGGAGCTGTGTCAAAGCCTCTGTTTAGGAGAACCCTTTAGGGCCCCAGTGCCACCGCTTCATTCCAAGGTCTCCATAGACACAAAAGCACATTAGGACCCATCTTCAGGGGTGTCCATTTCAACTCAGCGTCCTCGGTTGCTCCCCACAGATCCAGGAGATTCATCCTGTCTTGTTGCTAGGAGACAATTGGAATGCGAGGTGGGCTACCCAGCCATCCATCCTTAGAACCCTGCTCAGAATCATTGGCCTGGACCCAAGCAACAGGTCTCAATTGTCCTGCAGAAGACTCTCTGCAGTTTGGAGCTTCTCACAACTCCCATCGTGGGAAAACACCCATGGCCTCGTGATGCCCCCCTATTCATGAAGGGGCCATCAGGGACAGAAACTCCAACCTGAGCGATCGTCTGATCATCGCCCTGACTTCAGATGTACGAGATCTCGATTCAGGTCTGTAGATTGTGCCTGCCGTGGCCTCACCCAGAAACCTAAGCCTAGCTTGTGTTCTCAGACTTTGGTCGTCAGACTACTGGCCCACAAGCCCTCCAGTTTGGCAATCCAGAACTACAATGCAGCACCCTGCCCGCCCTCCAGAAGAAAAACATTGTCCTCTGGAGCTACCCAGTAACCCCAAATGAGGATCAACCTGCACCGACCTTGGCTGTACCCCAAATACATAGGCTGACCAGCGCACTAATGCCCTTTCTGACACAGCCTGAGCCTGGACCACCTGGCCCCTCCCAGACAGCTGGCTGCACACTGAGCACATCCAGCCGCCATGGCCTTAGGTCGTCATCTTTTCCCAACCTCGGTTTTCAGGTTTCAGAACCTAGACCTTATCTCCAATCACTGCCCAGGGTTGAAGGTGATGCAGAAATCAGAACTCCTTCCCCATGGCAAGAAACCTTGTGGTTGGCATGTTGTCCAACGTTCAGTTTAGTTGAAACCAGTGTGGCCCATGAGGCCCCGCCCATGCTCGCCGGCCACATTGGTCACAAACGCACATTGTGACCCTCAGGCTCAGCCCAGTCCTCAAGTAAGGCCACTCAGTGGCTGGATGAAGAGATAGCATATTGGGCTTGCCATGCCCCTAGGCCCCAATTTTTAACCATAGTTCGGGTTGTCCCTTCAGTCTTCCCCACGGCTTTGCTTTGGAATTCCTCTTTTGGTGGGACACCTGAGGTAACAAAACTGAAATGAGTCCTCCCATCCCACAGATTGACGAAAAGCAATTGGGAATCGGGCCAAATCCTCAGAGAGGAAGATTCGTCCATGGCCCATGAGGCCTCCCCGACATTCCACGGCCATCGCTGATACTAAATCCAGAGAAAAAAGCCTGAGCAAGCGCCTCAGACTCGCACTTTCTTCATATCCTGAAGAGTTCTTCTCATGGTTTGTAGATCGGGCTGCCATACGTACGTCCCCAAACCTAAGCTGAGTTTGTGTTTTCAGACTTCTGTCCTCAAAGTCTTGGGCCACACACCCTCCAGGCTGGGCCCCTGGAGACACACATTAGGACTGTGCCTACCAATCCATGGGAATTCTGCCCATTCCATGGTCCAAAATCGTACAAATTAGGAGAAACCTCAAAGTCCCTGAGGCCATCCCAATAGTGTAGGTCGCCCGGAACAAACAAGGGCTGTCTGACACCAGCTGATAATCGACCTCCACTCATACCATAGATGGATGTCCCCAGAGAAGAAGATTGAACCAGACAGGACCCTAGGCCATAATAGGATCCATTGCTTTGGGTTACAGGCATGTGTCCTCAAAAGCCTGATTCCAATACGAGCATAGGGGTTTTCCTGAGGCACCCATCAGAACTCATCTCGTCTCCACAAGGAAACCTGTGCATGGGAGCCATGTCCAAAGCTTAGGAGAGTACTTCAGGGTCCCGGTGCCACTGCCCCATTCCAAGGCCCTCATGGACACAAAAACACATTAGGACCCATCCTCAGGAAAGTCCATTTCAACTCAGCCACCCCGGTTGCTCCGGCAGAGCCATCAGATCTAAACTGTCTTGTTGCTAGGAGACAATTGGAATGCGAGACGGGCTTCCCAGGCATCCATCCGCGAACGGTGCTCTGGAGTCATTCCATGTGGGATGTCCTGGAGCTGTCCAACAGGTCTCAATTGTCCCGCAGAAGGAATCCTTGAAGGGGGCATCCCACAACTCCCAACGTGGGAAAACCTCAATGGCCCCGAGATTCCGCTCCCTTCATGAAGCGGCCGTCATGCACAGAAACTCCAACCTGAGCCAACGTCTGATCCTCGCCCTGAATTCAGATGCATGAGATATTGGTTCAGAACTGCAGGGGGTACCTGCCGTGCCCTCACCCTGAAACCCAAGTCTAGCTTGTCTTCTCAGACTTCCGTCCTCACACTCCTGGCCCCGAAGCCCTCAAGGTTGGCAATTCCTGACCCACAATGCAGCACTCTGCCTGCCCTCTAGGAAAAAAATTATTGCCTCATGAGCTGCCCAGGCTCTTTAAATGAGGATAAACCTACACAGCACTTGACGTTACCCAAATTATATAGTCTAACCTGGGCACTAATGCACTGTCGAACACAACCTGAGCCCGGACCTCCTGATGAACACCCCGAAAGCTGACCGCACACTGAGCACATAAAACAAGCCATGGCCTTAGGTCATCATCACTTCCCTACCTCCGTTTTCAGGCTTCAGAACCGAGACCTTATCTCCAATCACTGCCCAGGGGTGAGTGTGATGTAGAAATCAGAACTCCTCCTTACCCATGGAAAGAACCCTTGTGGTTGGCATGTTATCCAACGTTCAGTGTAGGAGAATCCAGCATTCACCCTAAGGCCCCGCCCATTCTTACATGCGACGAGGGCATACAAACGCATTGTGACCCTCAGCATGAGTCCTGTTCTCTAGTTAGTCCTCTCAGTGGCTGGACCATTAGATGTCATAATGGGCTTGACATGTCCCTGGGCAACAATTTTTAACCAGATTTCTGATTGTCCAGTCGCCCCTCAACAGGGCTCTACTCTGGAATCCCTCATTTGGTGGGACACCTGAGGTTAAAAAAGAAAACAACAACAACAACAAGAACAACAACAACAACAACAAAAAACGGACTTCTTCCAGCCCACAGATTGACCCCAAACTCTTTGGACGGGGCCAAACCACCAGAGAGTAAGACTCGTCCATTTCCCATGAAGTCACCCAGAAATTCCACGACCATGGGTGACACGATATCCAGAGACAAAAACTTGAGCAGGAGCCTCACACTCGCCCTTTTTTCAAATCCCGAAGAGTTCTCCTCATGGTGTGTAGGTCAGTCCTGCCATACCTATGACTCGAAACATAAGCCGAGTTTGTGTTTTCAGACAACTGTCCAAACAGCCCTGGCCTACACAACCTACAGGCTCAGGCCCCTGGAGCCAAACCTGAGGACTATACTTGCCCTCTCCAAGGGAATTGTGTGTGCCCATTCCAATGGCCACAACCCTTCAAATAGGATAAACCTCCAAAGTCCCTGATCCATCTCAATAGTGTTGGCTTCCCAGGAAAAACAGGGGAAATCTGAGCCCAACTGCGCACCTACCTGCACTCAGACCCATAGACAGATGTCTCCAGAGGTAAAAAGGAAAGAACAGTCCCCTAGGCACTAATCAGATCCATTGCTTTGGTTTCCAGGGATCTCTCCTCAGAGGCCTGGATTTCAAAAGCAGCATATAGCTGTTTCTTGACTCACCCATCAGAAACATCTCATCTACACATGGGAAACTTGCAGGTTGGAGCTGTGTCAAAGCCTCTTTTTAGGAGAACCCTTTAGGGCCCCAGTGCCACCGCTTCATTCCAAGGTCTCCATAGACACAAAAGCACATTAGGACCCATCCCCAGGGGTTTCCATTTCAACTCAGCGTCCTCGGTTGCTCCCCACAGATCCAGGAGATTCATCCTGTCTTGTTGCTAGGAGACAATTGGAATGCGAGGTGGGCTACCCAGCCATCCATCCTTAGAACCCTGCTCAGAATCATTGGCCTGGACCCAAACAACAGGTCTCAATTGTTCTGCAGGAGACTATCTGCAGTTTGGAGCTACTCACAACTCCCATCGTGGGAAAACCCCCATGGCCTCGTGATGCCCCCCCATTCATGAAGGGGCCATCAGGGACAGAAACTCCAACCTGAGCGATCGTCTGATCCTCGCCCTGACTTCAGATGCACGAGATCTCGATTCAGGTCTGTAGATTGTGCCTGCCACGGCCTCACCCAGAAACCTAAGCCTAGCTTGTGTTCTCAGGCTTTGGTCGTCAGACTACTGGCCCACAAGCCGTCCAGTTTGGCAATCCAGAACTACAATGCAGCACCCTGCCCGCCCTCCAGAAGAAAAACATTTTCCTCTGGGGCTACCCAGTAACCGCAAATGAGGATCAACCTGCACCGACTTTGCCTGTACCCCAAATACATAGGCTGACCAGGGCGCTAATGCCCTTTCTGACACAGGCTGAGCCTGGACCCCTGGCCCCTCCCAGACAGCTGGCCGCACACTGAGCACATCGAGCCGCCGTGGACTTAGGTCCTCATCTCTACCCAACCTCGGTTTTCAGGTTTCAGAACCTAGACCTTATCTCCAATCACTGCCCAGGGTTGAAGGTGATGCAGAAATCAGAACTCCTTCCCCATGGCAAGAAACTTTGTGGTTGGCATGTTGTCCAACGTACAGTGTAGTTGAAACCAGTGTGGCCCATGAGGCCCCGCCCATGCTCGCCGGCCACATTGGTCACAAACGCACATTGTGACCCTCAGGCTCAGCCCAGTCCTCAAGTAAGGCCACTCAGTGGCTGGATGAAGAGATAGCATATTGGGCTTGCCTTGCCCCTAGGCACCAAGTTTTAACCATAGTTCGGGTTGTCCCTTCAGTCTTCCCCATGGCTTTGCTTTGGAATTCCTCTTTTGGTGGGACACCTGAGGTAACAAAACTGAAATGAGTCGTCCCATCCCTCAGATTGACGAAAAGCAATTAGGAATCGGGCCAAATCCTCAGAGAGGAAGATTCGTCCATGGCCCATGAGGCCTCCCCGACATTCCACGGCCATCGCTGATACAAAATCCAGAGACAAAAGCCTGAGCAAGCGCCTCAGACTCGCACTTTCTTCATTTCCTGAAGAGTTCTTCACATGGTTTGTAGATCGGGCCTGCCATACCTACGTCCCCAAACCTAAGCTGAGTTTGTGTTTTCAGACTACTGTCCTCAAAGTCTTGGGCCACACACCCTCCAGGCTGGACCCCGGGAGACACACATTAGGACTGGGACTACCAATCCATGGGAATTCTGCCCATTCCATGGTCCAAAATCATAAAAATTAGGAGAAACCTCCAAAGTCCCTGAGGTCATCCCAATAGTGTAGGTCGCCCGGAAAAAAAAGTGCTCTCTGACACCAGCTGATAATCGACCTCCACTCATACCATAGATGGATGTCCCCAGAGAAGAAGATTGAACCAGAAAGGACCGTAGGCCATAATAGGATCCATTGCTTTGGGTTACAGGCATGTGTCCTCAAAAGCCTGATTCCAATACGAGCATAGGGGTTTTCCTGAGGCACTCATCAGAACTCATCTCGTCTCCACAAGGAAACCTGTGCATTGGAGCCATGTCCAAAGCTTAGGAGAGTACTTCAGGGTCCCGGTGCCACCGCCCCATTCCAAGGCCCTCATGGACACAAAAACACATTAGGACCCATCCTCAGGAAAGTCCATTTCAACTCAGCCATCCCGGTTGCTCCGGCAGAGCCATCAGATCTAAACTGTCTTGTTGCTAGGAGACAATTGGAATGCGAGGCGGGCTTCCCAGGCATCCATCCGCGAATGGTGCTCTGGAGTCATTCCATATGGGATGTCCTGGAGCTGTCCAACAGGTCTCAATTGTCCCGCAGAAGGAATCCTTGAAGGGGGCATCCCACAACTCCCAACGTGGGAAAACCTCAATGGCCCCGAGATTCTGCTCCCTTCATGAAGCGGCCGTCATGCACAGAATAGCCAACCTGAGCCAACGTCTGATCCTCGCGCTGACTTCAGAAGCATGAGATATTGGTTCAGATCTGCCCGGGGTACCTTCCGTGCCCTCAACCTGAAACCCAAGTCTAGCTTGTCTTCTCAGACTTCCGTCCTCACACTCCTGGCCCCGAAGCCCTCTAGTTTGTCAATTCCGGACCCACAATTCAGCACTCTGCCTGCCCTCTAGAAAAAAATTATTGCCTCATGAGCTGCCCAGGCACCTTAAATGAGGATAAACCTACACAGCACTCGACGTTACCCAAATTATATAGTCTAACCTGGGCACTAATGCACTGTCGAACACAACCTGAGCCCGGACCGCCTGACCAACACCCCGAAAGCTGACCGTACACTGAGCACATAAAACAAGCCATGGCCTTAGGTCATCATCTCTTTCCTACCTCCGTTTTCAGGCTTCAGAACCGAGACCTTATCTCCAATCACTGCCCAGGGGTGAGTGTGATGCAGAAATCAGAACTCCTCCTTACCAATGGCAAGAACCCTTGTGTTTGGCACGTTGTCCAACGTTCAGTGTAGGAGAAACCAGCATTCACCCTGAGGCCCCGCCCATTCTTGTGTGCGATGAGGGCATACATACGCATTGTGACCCTCAGCATGAGTCCTGTTCTCTAGTATGTCCTCTCAGTGTCTGGACCATTAGATGTCATAATGGGCTTGACATGTCCCTAGGCCCCAATTTTTAACCAGATTTCTGATTGTCCAGTCGCCCCTCCCCAGGGCTCTACTCTGGAATCCCTCATTTGGTGGGACACCTGAGGGTAAAAAAAAAAACAAAACAAAACAACAACAAAAAAAAAAAAAACGGCTTCTTCCAGCCCACAGATTGACCCTAAACTCTTTGGACGGGGCCAAACTGCCAGAGAGTAAGACTCGTCCATTTCCCATGAAGTCACCCAGAAATTCCACGACCATGTGTGACACGATATCCAGAGACAAAAACTTGAGCAGAAGCCTCACACTCGCCCTTCTTTCAAATCCCGAAGAGTTCTCCTCATGGTCTGTAGGTCAGTCCTGCAATACATATGACCCGAAACATAAGCCGAGTTGGTGTTTTCAGACAACTGTCCAAACAGCCCTGGCCTACACAACCTACAGGCTCAGGCCCATGGAGCCAAACCTGAGAACTGTACTTGCCCTCTCTAAGGGAATTGTGTGTGCCCATTCCAATGGCCACAACCCTTCTAATAGGATAAACCTCCAAAGTCCATGATCCATCTCAATAGTGGTGGCTTCCCAGGAAAAACAGGGGCAATCTGAGCCCAACTGAGCACCTACCTGCACTCAGACCCATAGACAGTTGTCCCCAGAGGTAAAAAGGAAAGAACAGGCCCCTAGGCACTAATCAGATCCATTGCTTTGGTTTCCAGGCATCTCTCCTGAGAGGCCTGGATTTCTAAACAGCATCTAGCTGTTTCTTGACTCACCCATCAGAAAACATCTCATCTACACGAAAACCTTGCACGTTGGAGCTGTGTCAAAGCCTCTGTTTAGAAGAATTCTTTAGGGCCCCAGTGCCACCGCTTCATTCCAAGGTCTCCATAGACACAAAAGCACATTACGACCCATCCCCAGGGGTTTCCATTTCAACTAGCCTCCTCGATTGCTTCCCAAAGATCAAGGAGATCTAACCTGTCTTGTTGCTAGGAGACAAGTGGAATGCGAGGTGGGCTACCCAGCCATCCATCCTTAGAACCCTGCTCAGAATCATTGGAATGGAGCCAAACAACAGGTCTCAGTTGTCCTGCAGAAGACTCTCTGCAGTTTGGAGCTTCTCACAACTCCCATCGTGGGAAAACCCCCATGGCCTCGTGATGCCCCCCCATTCATGAGGGGCCATCAGGGACAGAAACTCCAACCTGTGCGATCGTCTGATCCTATCCCTGACTTATCCTCATGGTCTGTAGATCAGTCCTGCCATACCTATGACCCGAAACATAAGCCGAGTTTGTGTTTTCAGACAGCTGACCAAACAGCTCTGGCCTACACACCCTACAGGCTCAGGGCCCTGGAGCCGAACCTGAGGACTGTACTTGCCCTCTACAAGAGAATTGTATGTGCCCATTCCAATGGCCAAAGCCCTACTAATAGTATAAACCTCCAAAGTCCCTGAGGCCATCCCAATAGTTGTGGCTTCCCAGGACAAACAGGGGCAATCTGAGCCCATCGGAGCACCTACATGCACTCAGACCCGTAGACTGATGTCCCCAGAGGTAAAAAGGAACGAACAGGATCCTAGGCACTAATCGGATCCATTGTTTTGCTTTCCAGGCATCTCTCCTCCGAGGCCTGGATTTCAATACCAGCATATGGCTGTTTCTAGACTCACCCATCAGAACAAATCTCATCTACACATGGGAAACAAGCACGTTGGAGCTGTTTCAAAGCCTCTGTTTAGGATAATGCTTCAGGGCCCCAGTGCCCCCACTTCATTCCTAGGTCTCCATAGAAACAAAAACATATTAGGACACATCCACAGGAGAGTCCATTTCAACTCAGCCTCCTCGGTTGCTCCCCCACGTCCAGCAGATCTAACCTGTCTTGTTGCTTGGAGACAATTGGAATGTGAGGAGGTCTACCCAGCCATCCATCCTTAGAACCCTGCTTGGAATCGTTGGCCTGGAGGCAACCAACAGGTCTCAATTGTCCTGCAGAAGAATCTTTGCAGTTGGGATCTTCTCACAACTCCCATCGTGGGAAAACCTTATGGCCTCGTGATCCACCCCCCCTTCAAGAAGGGACAGAAAGTCCAATAGGAGCAATCACCTGTCTTTGCCCTGACTTCAGATGCATGAGATCTCGATTGAGGTCTGTAGATTGTGCCTGCCATATTCTCACCCATAAACATAGGCCTAGTTTGGGTTCTCAGACTTCCGTCCTCAGACTACTAGCCCACAAGCCCTCCAGTTTGGCAAACCAGAACTACAATGCTGCACTCTGCCTGCCCTTCAGAAGAAAAACATTGCCCTCTGGGGCTACCCAGAATCCCCAAATGAGGATCAACTTGCACGCCATTCGGCTGTACCCCAAATATGTAGGCTGACCTGGGCACTATTGCCCTTTCTGACCCAGCCTGAGCCTGGACCTCCAGGCCCCACCCAGACAGCTGGCTGCATACTGAGCACATCAGACCCGCCAGGGACTTGTGTCGTCATCTCTTCTCATACTCGGTCCAGGCTTCAGAACCTAGACCTGATCTCCAATCACTGCCCTGGTTTGAAAATGATGCATAAAACAGAACTCTTTTCCCATGGCAAGAAACCTTGTGGTTGGCATGTTGTCCAACGTTCAGTGTAGTTGAAACCAGTGTGGCCCATGAGGCCCCGCCCATGCTTGCGGGCCACATTGGTCACAAACACACATTGTGACCCTCAGCCTGAGCCCAGTCCTCAGGTAATGCCTCTGAGTGGCTGGATCCAGAGACGGCCATCGCTGATACAAAATCCAGAGACAAAAGCCTGAGAAAGCCCCTTAGACTCGCTCATTCTTCGTATCCTGAAGAGTTCTTCTCATGGTTTGTAGATCGGGCGTGCCATACCTAAGTTCCCAATCCTAAGCTGAGTTTGTGTTTTCAGACTTCTGTCCTTAAAGTCCTGGGCCACACTCCCTCCAGCTGGGGCCCCTGGAGCCACACATTAGGAATGCGCCCACCCAATCCTTGGGAATTCTGCCCATTCCATTGTCAAAAATCGTACAAATCAGGAGAACCCTCCAAAGTTCCTGAGGCCATCCCTCTAGTGTAGGTCGCCCGGGACAAAAAAAAAAAAAAACGGTTTATACCAGCTGAGCATCTACCTCCACTCATACCAGAGATGGTTGTCCCCAGAGAAGAAGATTGAACCAGACAGGACCTGAGGCATTATCGGATCCATTGCTTTGGTTTACAGGCATGTCTCCTCAAAAGCCTGGATTCCAATACCAGCAGAGGGGATTTCCGGAGGCACACATCAGAACAAATCTGGTCTCCACAAGGAAACTTGTGCATGGGAGCTATGTCCAAAGCTTAGGAGAATACTTCAGGGCCCCGGTGCCACCGCCCCATTCCAAGGCCCTCATGGACACAAACACACATTAGGACCCATCCTCAGGAATGTCCATTTCAACTCAGCCACCCCGGTTGCTCCCGCAGATCCATTAGATCTAAACTGTCTTGTTGCTAGGAGACAATTGGAATGTGAGGCGGACTTCCCAGGCATCCATCCTCGAATGGTGCTCAGGAGTCGTTCCATATGGGATGTCCTGGAGCTGTCCAATAGGTCTCAATGTCCCGCAAAAGGAATCCTTGAAGGGGGCATCCCACATCTCCCAACGTGGAAAAACTCCATGGCCTCGAGATTAGGCCCCCTTCATGAAGGGACGTCATGCACAGAAACTCCAACCTGAGCCAACGTCTGATCCTCGCCCTCACTTCAGATGCATGAGATATTGGTTCAGATCTGCAGGGGGTACCTGCCGTGCCCTCACCCTGAATCCGAAGTCTAGCTTTTGTTCTCAGACTTCCGTCCTCACTCTCCTGGCCCCCAAGCCCTCAAGTTTGGCAATTCCGGACCAACAATGAAGCACTCTGCCTGCCCTCTAGAACAAATATATTGCCTAATGTGCTGCCCAGGCAGCTTAAATGAGGATCAGCATACACGGCACTCGAATGTACCCAAATTATATAGTCTAACCTGGGCACGAATGCACTGTCTGACACAACCTGAGCCCGGACCTCCTGAACAACACCCAGACAGCTGACCGCACACTGAGCACATCAGTCCCGCCATGGCCTTAGGTCATCATCTCTTCCCTACCTCTGTTTTCAGGCTTCGGGGCCGAGTCCTTATCTCCAATCCATGTTCAGGGGTGAGTGTGATGCAGAAATCAGAACTCCTCCTTACCCATGGCAAGAAACCTTGCGGTTGGCATGTTGTCCAATGTTCAGTGTAGGAGAAACCAGCATTCACCCTGAGGCCCCGCCCATTCTTGAGTGCGACGAGAGCATAAACACGCATTGTGACCTCAGCTGAGTCCTGTCCTCTAGTAAGTCCTCTCAGTGGCTGGATCATTAGATATCATAATGGGCTTGACATTTCCCTAGGCCCCAATTTTTAACCAGATTTCTGGTTGTCCAGTCGCCCCTCCCCAGGGCTCTACTCTGGAATCCCTCATTTGGTGGGACATCTGAGGTTGAAAAACAAATCAAAACAAAACAACAACAACAACAAAACGGACTTCTTCCATCCCCAGAATGACCCCAATCTCTTTCGACGGGGCCGAAACACCAGAGAGTAAGACTCGTCCCTTTCCCATTGAGTCACCCGGAAATTCCACGACCAAGAGTGACACGATATCCAGAGACAAAAACTTGAGCAAGAGCCTCACACTCGCCCTCTTTTCATATCGCGAAGGCTTCTCCTCATGGTCTGTAGATCAGTCCTGCCAAACCTAGGACCTGAAACATAAGCCGAGTTTGTGTTTTCAGACAACTGACCAAACAGCTCTGGCCTACACACCCTACAGGCTCAGGCCCCTGGAGCCAAACCTGAGGACTCTACTTGCCCTCTACAAGAGAATTGTATGTGCCCATTCCAGTGGCCAAAGCCCTACTAATAGTATAAACCTCCAAAGTCCCTGAGGCCATCTCAATAGTTGTGGCTTCCCAGGACAAACAGGGGTAATCTGAGCCCATCTGAGCACCTACCTGCACTCAGACCCGTAGACTGATGTCCCCAGAGGTAAAAAGGAACGAACAGGCCCCTAGGCACTAATCGGATCCATTGTTTTGGTTTCCAGGCATCTCTCCTCCGAGGCCTGGATTTCAATACCAGCATATGGCTGTTTCTTGACTCACCCATCAGAACAAATCTCATCTACACATGGGAAACATGCACGTTGGAGCTGTTTCAAAGCCTCTGTTTAGGATAATCCTTCAGGGCCCCAGTGCCCCCGCTTCATTCCTAGGTCTCCATAGACACAACAACATATTAGGACACATCCACAGGAGAGTCCATTTCAACTCAGCCTCCTGGGTTGCTCCCCCACATCCAGCAGATCTAACCTGTCTTGTTGCTTGGAGAACATTGGAATGCGAGTTGGGCTACCCAGCCATCCATCCTTAGAACCCTGCTCGGAATCGTTGGCCTGGAGCCAACCAACAGGTCTCAATTGTCCTGCAGAAGAATCTTTGCAGTTGGGAGCTTCTCACAACTCCCATCGTGTGAAAACCCCCAAGGCCTCGTGATCCAACCCCCCCTTCAAGAAGGGGCCATCAGGGACAGAAAGTCCAACAGGAGTGATCGTCTGATCTTTGCCCTGACTTCAGATGCACGAGATCTCGATTGAGGTCTGTAGATTGTGCCTGCCATATCCTCACCCAGAAACCTAGGCCTAGCTTGGGTTCTCAGACTTCCGTCCTCAGACTACTGGCCCACAAACCCTCCAGTTTGGCAAACCAGAACTACAATGCTGCACTCTGCCTGCCCCCCAGAAGAAAAACCTTGCCCTCTGTGGCTACCCAGAATCCCCAAATGAGGATCAACTTGCACGCCATTCGGCTGTACCCCAAATATATAGGCTGACCTGGGCACTATTGCCCTTTCTGACCCAGCCTGAGCCTGGACCTCCTGGTCCCACCCAGACAGCTGGCCGCACACTGAGCACATTAGACCTGCCATGGCCTTAGGTCGTCATCTCTTCTAAACCTAGGTTTCCAGGCTTCAGAACCTAGACCTGATCTCCAATCACTGCCCTGGTTTGAAAATGATGCATAAATCAGAACTCTTTTCCCATGGCAAGAAACCTTGTGGTTGGCATGTTGTCCAACGTTCAGTGTAGTTGAAACCAGTGTGGCCCATGAGGCCCCGCCCATATTTGCGGGCCACATTGGACACAAACACACATTGTGACCCTTAGCCTGAGCCCAGTCCTCAGGTAAGGCCTCTCAGTGGCTGGATGCAGAGACAGCATATTGGACTTGCCATGCCCCTAAGCCCCAATTTTTAACCATAATTCGAACTGTCCCTTCACTCTTCCCCAGAGCTCTGCTTTGGAATTTCTCTTTTGGCGGTTCACCTGTGGTTACAAACCTGAAAGGAGTCCTCCCATCCCACAGATTGACGAAAAGCAATTGGGATCACGCCAAATTCACAGAAAGGAAGATTCGTCCACGGCCCATGATTACTCCCCAACATTCCACGGCGATCGCTGATACAAAATCCAGAGACAATAGCCTGAGCAAGCGCCTCAGACTCGCTCATTCTTCGTCCTGAAGAGTCCTTCTCATGGTTTGTAGATCGGGCGTGCCATACCTAAGTTCCCAATCCTAAGCTGAGTTTGTGTTTTCAGACTTCTGTCCTTAAAGTCCTGGGCCACACTCCCTCCAGCTGGGGCCCCTGGAGCGCCACATTAGGAATGCGCCCACCCAATCCTTGGGAATTCTGCCCATTCCATTGTCAAAAATCGTACAAATCAGGAGAACCCTCCAAAGTCCCTGAGGCCATCCCTCTACTGTAGGTCGCCCGGGACAAAAAAAAAAAAAAACGGTTTATACCAGCTGAGCATCTACCTCCACTCATACCAGAGATGGTTGTCCCCAGAGAAGAAGATTGAAACAGACAGGACCTGAGGCATTATCGGATCCATTGCTTTGGTTTACAGGCATGTCTCCTCAAACCCTGGATTCCAATACCAGCAGAGGGGATTTCCTGAGGCACACATCAGAACAAAACTGGTCTCCACAAGGAAACTTGTGCATGGGAGCTATGTCCAAAGCTTAGGAGAATACTTCAGGGCCCCGGTGCCACCGCCCCATTCCAAGGCCCTCATGGACACAAACACACATTAGGACCCATCCTCAGGAATGTCCATTTCAACTCGGCCACCCCGGTTGCTCCCGCAGATCCATTAGATCTAAACTGTCTTGTTGCTAGGAGACAATTGGAATGTGAGGCGGACTTCCCAGGCATCCATCCTCAAACGGTGCTCAGGAGTCGTTCCATATGGGATGTCCTGGAGCTGTCCAATAGGTCTCAATTGTCCCGCAGAAGGAATCCTTGAAGGGGGCATCCCACATCTCCCAACGTGGAAAACCTCCATGGCCTCGAGATTAGGCCCCCTTTATGAAGGGACGTCATGCACAGAAACTCCAACCTGAGCCAACGTCTGATCCTCGCCCTCACTTCAGATGCATGAGATATTGGTTCAGATCTGCAGGGGGTACCTGCCGTGCCCTCACCCTGAATCCGAAGTCTAGCTTTTGTTCTCAGACTTCCGTCCTCACTCTCCTGGACCCCAAGCGCTCAAGTTAGGCAATTCCTGACCAACAATGAAGCACTCTGCCTGCCCTCTAGAACAAATATATTGCCTAATGAGCAGCCCAGGCAGCTTAAATGAGGATCAACATACACGGCACTCGAATGTACCCAAATTATATAGTCTAACCTGGGCACTAATGCACTGTCTGACACAACCTGAGCCCGGACCTCCTGACCAACACCCAGACAGCTGACTGCACACTGAGCACATCAGTCCCGCCATGGGCTTAGGTCATCATCTCTTCCCTACCTCAGTTTTCAGGCTTCGGGGCCGAGTCCTTATCTCCAATCCATGTTCAGGGGTGAGTGTGATGCAGAAATCAGAACTCCTCCTTACCCATGGCAAGAAACCTTGCGGTTGGCATGTTGTCCAACGTTCAGTGTAGGAGAAACCAGCATTCACCCTGAGGCCCCGCCCATTCTTGAGTGCGACGAGAGCATAAACACGCATTGTGACCTCAGCTGAGTCCTGTCCTCTAGTAAGTCCTCTCAGTGGCTGGATCATTAGATATCATAATGGGCTTGACATTTCCCTAGGCCCCAATTTTTACCCAGATTTCTGGTTGTCCAGTCACCACTCCCAGGACTCTACTCTGGAATCCCTCATTTGGTGGGACATCTGAGGTGAAAAACAAAACAAAACAAAACAACAACAACAACAAAACGGACTTCTTACATCCCCAGAATGACCCCAAACTCCTTCGACGGGGCCGAAATACCAGAGAGTAAGACTCGTCCCTTTCCCATTGAGTCACCCGGAAATTTCACAACCAAGAGTGACACGATATCCAGAGACAAAAAATTGAGCAAGAGCCTCACACTCGCCCTCTTTTCATATCGCGAAGGCTTCTCCTCATGGTCTGTAGATCAGTCCTGCAATACCTATGACCCGAAACATAAGCCGAGTTTGTGTTTTCAGACAACTGACCAAACAGCTCTGGCCTACACACCCTACAGGCTCAGGCCCCTGGAACCAAACCTGAGGACTGTACTTGCCCTCTACAAGAGAATTGTATGTGACCATTCCAATGGCCAAAGCCCTACTAAAAGTATAAACCTCCAAAGTCCCTGAGGCCATCTCAATAGTTGTGGCTTCCCAGGACAAACAGGGGTAATCTGAGCCCATCTGAGCACCTACCTGCACTCAGACCCGTAGACTGATGTCCCCAGAGGTAAAAAGGAACGAACAGGCCCCTAGGCACTAATCGGATCCATTGTTTTGGTTTCCAGGCATCTCTCCTCCGAGGCCTGGATTTCAATACCAGCATATGGCTGTTTTTTGACTCACCCATCAGAACAAATCTCATCTACACATGGGAAACATGCACGTTGGAGCTGTGTCAAAGCCTCTGTTTAGGATAATCCTTCAGGGCCCCAGTGCCCCCGCTTCATTCCTAGGTGTCCATAGACACAAAAACATATTAGGACACATCCACAGGAGAGTCCATTTCAACTCAGCCTCCTCGGTTGCCCCCCACATCCAGCAGATCTAACCTGTCTTGTTGTTTGGAGACAATTGGAATGCGAGGTGGGCTACCCAGCCATCCATCCTTAGAACCCTGCTCGGAATCATTGGCCT
>NW_028133484.1:0-15962 GCF_964662115.1 Mustela nivalis
CATGAGGCTCCAGAAGCTGGGGTCAAAGGTGCAGGCACTGGGTAGCCTGGGCTGACAGCCAGACGGTAGGTCAGGGAGGACTTCTTGGGGAACAGGAAGCATTGGGAGTACTGTCTTCCTCCTTTCCTGGTATCAGGTCTTTCTTTGCTATAGTCTGAGCACCATCTGAATCCCTTAGTGGAGAATACCACTGCTATGGTCTGAGCACCATCTGAATCCCTTAGTGGAGAGAGACCCTCCAAAAGGACAGGCAGTGAGCCCGAAGCTCATCTTGGGTGCCTTCGTGTGGGAGGGAAGGTGCAGGATCCTGGCGGGCCATTTCTTCCCTTAAGTCCCTGAGACCTTGGCTCCTGGCCTTTGCCCCCAGGCTGTTTACCCATAGTGGGTCTGTAGTCTTACTTTCAGGGCCTCTTTGACCTTGTACATACACATAGCAAGGGCAAATCTTATGAAAAGATTCCTTGTCTCTCTTCATGGACAGTGCAGCCTTCCTCCTCTGTTCAACGGCTTGACGGTAAGGTTGGATGTCTCCAGCCAGAGCAGATGGGAAACAGAGGTACTCATAAGGCGACTCTTAAGCCAGAAAAAGTATAAGGCAGGCCGGGGGGGGGGCAGGGGCATCAGGATTTTGGCAGCCCTGTAGATCCATCCCTGCCCTAAGCTTCTGGGCCAATCTATAAAAAGCTTAGCATTTGGGCCCTGCTAGGACACCTTAGCCTCATTTGGAGTTAGGGGTGGAGGAAAGCAGAGGGAGCTCCTGGAGAAAGCTACCCCTGTGACCAGTGTAGGCTTTTTCTTATGGGAACCTGGCACAAGGGCAGTGTAGGGTTGCTGGCTATGGAGTGGAGCCTGGAGAGCTGGGTGTGAGAACCTACAGAAATGGTGGAATTGCCAAACTGAGGGCTGGTGTTGGCATACTGTTGGAGGGCCTGCTGGGTATGGGGTACAACAGGGTAGTGTTCTATCTTAACTGTGTGCAGCCCCAAGTGTCTAGCCACTGGTGGTCTGCTTGTAGTAGATGCACTGATCACAGGGCTCTTTGCCCTTGACCATAACCTGGCTGCTGTTGTATCTGCCATATAACCTTTCTGTGGCATCTGCACTATGGCCCCTACTACCTCTGTGCTGCCAGCCCCAGGACCCTGCCTCTTCCCATGCCAATGCTGCGCCTTGCTGACTGCTGCCTGGCTTTTCTTCTTGATCATTTTTTTTCTTGATTTTCCTTGAAGTTGTGTCAGGGACCCATGCAAGCAAGCCAGCTGCTGAGCTGGGCCATAAAATGTCATGGTTCTATTCTGGGCAATTCATAGGGCTCCAGAAGACTGGGTAGCTTGCCTCTGCTTCTTGTGGCATTCTTGGTACATTGGTGGGGCTACTGTCTCATCCTGTGACATAGAGCCACAGGTTCCCAGAGCAGGCACTATGAGAGAACCGGAAAAGGTGAGGTAGGCCCTGACTCCATTGAGGGAGCCATCACCAGACCTGCAGGACTTGATGGTAATAGTGCTGTAATAAATCCGGTGGCATCAGGTACAGAGGGGACAGTGGATGTGGCAGGCACTGTGCTCATCAAAGGCACCTTTTTTGTGGGCTAGGTATCTGTAGCTGTGGACTCAGCATAGGGGTGGTGTGGCTGAGGCTCTGCTTCTTGGTGCCTGTTTATGGTACCACTGCACTACCTCAATGCCTGCACCTGGCCTTGCCTGGGATGGACATCAGGCTGGAGTCATGGGAGCCAAGACATAGGAATGGACTTGGGTATTGATGCAGTGTGGTCCTGGGCAGAACGGATGTGATCATCATGTGGGACCCAGATGTAGGCCCAGAAATGGCACTTGGTCATTAGTGGGATATGACCACAATGCAGAACACAGAACATGGATAGACTGTAGTCATGGATATCCTGCCTCGTTCTTGAAGGTCCACAAGTATTAGTGACCCCAAAGCCTAAAAAGCTTGAGTTCCAATCCCAAATTTGGGGATCTTCTCACCATCACAGCAGCTCCAGTTCCACAAAGAAAACAGTTCTCCTTTAGCCTGATTCTCAGCAGGTCCTAGAAGTCCAGTGAGACACTGGGGAGATTCCGCTAAGCACAACAGGCCTCATCATGAACATTGTATCTCCTCTGCTCCACCCTATCCTAACTTCAATAAAATACCTTGTCAAACACTTGCAGATGGATTTCCAGGTCTAATTTGCCTGTAGTTTTTTGTGACATTTGCATGCTTTGGTAAGGGAGGGTACGTATGTCAGGAGATTTTTAAAAGAAGTCATTACAGAACACCGTTGAGGTTCAGCCCAAATATCTCCTAGCCGGGTGTGTCTAGGTGGGCGCCTGAAAAGTGCCGGACTTAGGGAGCCCCTCTATCTGCCATTCTACACACTGTGCTGGAGTCTTGACAGGTTTCTCCGGAGTTCGGTCCCCTGCCCCCCAGCTGTTTCCATGACAACTCCAAAGCTGTGACGTCAGAAACGCGATCGAACTCGCAGTTGCTCCCAACAACGGAAATGGGATGGTCCCAAGCTTTCCTGCTTCTGTGCTGAACACCTTCTCAGGTTCGTGCAAATCTCCTAAAGTCCTGCCGCCCCCACCACTTCACTTCAAGCGACCCGCACCACGAAAGCGTAGGCGGAAGTGAAGCGCTCGGAAAAACCGGTTTGGGCGGCCTCTATCTTTTAAATGGCGCCGACGACCCTATGTAGCCCGCCCCTTCCCTCCAGGATGGCTACCATTGGCTCTCCCTGGCGGCTTCGCCCTACTATTGGTCAGTGAGCTAATGCCAACGTCAGATTGGCCCCAAAGTTTTCTTTCGGTTTCCGGTGTCCCAGCCATGGCGGCTCTGGACTCGCTCTCGCTCTTCACCGGCCTTGGCCTGAGCGAGCATAAGGCCCGGGAGACGCTCAAGAACACGGCTCTGAGTGCGCAGCTGCGCGAGGCGGCGACCCAGGTGGGAGTCCCTCTGCCCTTAACCCTGGCTGCCGACTGCTTCAATGCCGGACCAGGTCCCAATCCCCATCCTCACCCCGACCCCGACCTACCAACCTTGTCTAACTCGTGTTTTTCTTAACTGGGTGTGGGGCTTCTCTTCTGACCCCTTAAACCCCAGGCGCAGCAGACTCTGGGCTCCACTATTGACAAAGCTACCGGGACCCTGCTATATGGCTTGGCATCCCGACTCAGGGATCCCCGGCGTCTTTCTTTCCTTGTGAGCTACATAGCCAATAAGAAGATCCACACCGAGCTCCAGCTGAGCGGTGAGACCCCTGCCTGCCCTGCTACTTCCATCTCCATCTCCTCCCTTCAGCCAATATCCCTGTCTGCCCTTTCTGCCAAGTCCCCCAGTGGCCTTTTTCTGTGCTCCTTCTGCGTTCCTCTCTAAACCCAGGCTCTGACAATAAGGGATGGAAAGGGTTCCCCATGGTGAAACTGACTGAGGAACGGTGTGGGTCTAAAGGAGAGCTTCTATCAGAGCAGGATTCTTTCCTGTGGTCTCAGAGCTTCTCTAGGATGGTGCAAGTCTTAACCTCAGAGGAGGCCGAATTGTGATTATTGGGGTTTCATGGGGCTAGGCAGGGCCTTGTCTAACCACTTCTTGCAGCTGAGATGCCACTCATTGGTTCTCCTTTCTCAGCCGCCCTTGAGTATGTGCGAAGCCATCCCCTGGACCCCATCAACACGGAGGACTTTGAGCAGGAATGTGGTGTGGGTGTCATGGTGACCCCAGAGCAGATTGAAGAGGCTGTGAGTCTTTCCTTAGGCATCGGGTACCTCCTTAGTACTGACCCTGGAAAGGAGTGGCTCAGCTTCTCCACCCAGGAAGAGACAGGGTGAGAGTGTGGGTCCCTTAGAGCATTTTTGAAGGACACTTTTTCGAATGACATGGTTTGGCTTTCTGCAGGTGGAGGCTGCCATAAATCGTCACCGGCCCCAGCTCCTGGAGGAGCGTTATCGTTTCAACATGGGACTGCTGATGGGTGAGCAGGGCCTGGGGCAGTGGACTATGTTGTTCTCTCTGGTCATACCTTCTTTTTTGGGCATAAATGAGAGAGAGGAGAGGGAGGAAAAGAGCATTTTAAAAGTGGTCCGGTTGGGCCCAGGAGCTGGTTCTTGAGGTCAGCTAGGACTTTTTCTTGTGAAAGAGAGTAGGAAGTGTCCTTCTTGGCCTTTCTGCAGCTCCTTGTGCCCATGTTTCTAGGAGAGGCTCGAGCTATGCTCAAGTGGGCAGATGGCAAAATGATCAAGCACGAAGTGGACATGCAGGTGAGCAACTCCTTGAGCTGAAGCAGGCAAAGACCCTGCCATGGACAGTGCCTAGGGTCCACTGAAAGATACATGGGGGTGGGAGGGGAAGAGACACTGTCCCTGCTGTGGTGGATCATAGAGCCTAGTGTGGAAGAGCACCACCCTGGTGGGCAGTAAAAGAGTTGGGCCTCTGGGTCGCGCCTGTTTTCCGGTGAGTTACTTTCCTCTGAACCTTAATTTCCTCATCTTGTAAACAGAGGTGATATGGCCCTCATCTCAGATGATGGGTGAGAATCGCAAGAGGCTGATGGCTGAGGTAGTTTGTTGTCTTGATGCTGAGCCCACAGTTCCTCTCTGTAATTGGCAGTTTTTGTTACCTGTTTTGTCACCAGATTTTGGACTCTCAGGGGGGAAAGAGCATTTGGGGCCAGCAGAACCATGTGAGGAGGAGAAGTGGGATGGGCTAGGTAGGTTCTTCAAGGCAATATTGGTAGGCAGGCCAGAAAGCCCTTGGGTAGGTGGGCGGGGTCAATCAGAGGCTCCTTGAAGCAGAACACTCTTGTTTCAGCCCGAACCCCGGTTTCTGCACAGGTTCTTCACCTTCTGGGTCCCAAAACAGAGACTGATCTGGAGAAGAAACCCAAGGTGGGGTTTCCTGGGTATGGTCCTGGCTCCCTGGGGATGAGGTGGGGTGGGGTGAGACTTCCGGCTGGGGAAGGGAGCATGTGGCCCCAGTGATCCTAAGAACCTGACCCAACTTCTGGGCTTCTCTCAGTTGTCAAAAGCTCGGCCAGAAGAGAAAGACCGGAGGACAGCAAAGGACATGATGGAGAATGGTGAGAGGCTTGAGGTCCCTGACACATTTAGCTCTCTGACTTCTAGGCTTTCTACATGATGGGTTCTTGTAGCCCAGTCTCCTCAGGCCATTAACTTCCTCATCATCCTACCTTCCACTGCCAGATTGGAATTCCTGGTGTTTCCTTTGTTCTCATTACCCAGAGACTAGCATGAGGAAACGGAGAAGTCTTGCTCTGTACCTCTTGTCTCTGGGGTTGGAGAAAGAAGAACCTGTATGGTTCTCCTCTGGTTGCAGGATTTGGGGAGTACTGAGAAGTACCTCCCTGAGCTGCACGAGGTAGCTATATTCAGAGGATCAGAGGATAAGTTTTCTTTGGTCTGTTTTTCACAGGTGAGGCTGCTGACCAGGCCCTCTCTCTGATGGAGCAGCTCCGAGGGGAGGCACTTAAGTTCCACAAACCTGGTGAGCAGGCAGGTCAAAATCCTGGGGAGGATAAGATCTTGATAGTAACTCTTAAAGCCAGGGTAGGGAGCCTTGGGCTGCAGCGCAGTCCTCAGGCTTGTTCTGGCCCTGGCAGGTGAGAACTATAAGACCCCAGGCTATGTTACCACTCCACACACCATGGACTTACTGAAGCAGCACCTGGAGATCACTGGAGGACAGGTGTGTGGAAGTACTGTTGGGCAAGTTAGTCCTGTCACTCGCCAGGGGGCCTGGGCTGCCTTCAGCCTGCTCCATCTAACCCATCACCTGGCCTCCCTAGGAAGGAGCATCTGTCCCTTGAGGGCAGTCTCAGTTCTGGCTTAATTCTGGCTTAAATGTCCTATTTCCCTCATCTCAGGTACGGACCCGGTTCCCGCCGGAACCCAATGGAATCCTACACATAGGACATGCCAAAGCCATCAACTTCAACTTTGGCTATGCCAAGGTGAGTATGTGGAAATCTGGCAGTCAGGGTGACCACTTGCTGCTCCCAAGACTTGATACCAGAAAGGTGTCCCTGCCTTTCCTGCTGCTGCTATAATGTGCCCAGAGCGGACAGAGACTGGAAGGGAATCATGTATGTGATAAAAGGCCAGGTATCCATGGGGCGCCTGGGTGGCTCAGTGGGTTAAAGCCTCTGCCTTTGGCTCGGGTCGTGATCCCAGGATCCTGGGATTGAGCCCCACATTGGGATCTCTGCTCAGCGGGGAGTCTGCTTCTTCCTTTCTCTCTGCCTGGCTCTCTGCCTACTTGTGGTCTCTGTCAAATAAATAAATAAAATCTTAAGAAAAAAAACACAAAAAAACAGGAATCCATTGGGCTCATTGGGAAAAAGCTGAAGTTGAGGCAGTGAGTTCAACTTTGGTGAACTGCCCAGTGCAACTCCTCAGGCTTAGAAAGAGGGTGTCTGGAGTTGGTATAAGGTGCTTTGTTTAAGGCATTTAGATACAGGAAGATGAGTGAAACTCCTGAAGGTGTTTTCAATTCTGACATGGGAGAGCTCTGAGAAGGTCCAAGTTTAATGAGTTGGACTCTGGAAGCTGATGATATGAGAGCTCACAGATTCTATAACTCCTAGGCCAACAATGGGATCTGTTTTCTACGCTTTGATGACACCAACCCTGAGAAGGAGGAAGCAAAGTTCTTCACTGCCATCTACGACATGGTGGCCTGGCTGGGTATGGGCTGGGCAAGGGCTGGAAAGAAAGAACTGGTGGTCAGCGGGCCTCTCCATGGGCTATGGCTTGCCATTGGGTGTCCCTGGCTCATTACTCATACCAAGTCTTTTTCTGTCCCAGGTTACAGTCCTTACAAGGTTACATATGCCTCTGATTACTTTGACCAGCTGTATGCCTGGGCCGTGGAGCTCATCCATAGGTGAGGCCGGGGCTGTCACATAGAACTAGGCAGGCTGCCCAGGACATAGCCATCTTGGGCGTTCATACCTCTTCCCCCATAGGGGCCAGGCCTATGTGTGCCACCAGCGAGGAGAGGAGCTCAAAGGCCATAACTCATTGCCCTCACCCTGGAGAGACCGTCCTGTAGAGGAGTCACTGCTGCTCTTTGAGGTGGGGTTCTAGAGGGGCAGCTGGGTCTGGGTGGGTGCTGAGGAGGATGTGCCCCTGTGCTGAGAGGCAGTCTGAGCCCTTGGTCCTATCAGGCAATGCGCAAGGGCAAGTTTGCGGAGGGTGAGGCCACGCTGCGGATGAAGTTGGTGATGGAGGATGGCAAGATGGACCCTGTGGCCTATCGAGTCAAGTATACACCACACCATCGCACGGGGGACACCTGGTGGGTGTGAACATGGGGTGGGGCTATGGGATTGTAGAGTGGGGTGGGGGGGCCATGGGTAGGGCAGAGTGGGGCTGGATGGTGGGGCCCATTGCCTATGCCCTGCAGGTGCATCTATCCCACCTATGACTACACACACTGCCTCTGTGACTCCATCGAGCACATCACCCACTCACTCTGCACCAAGGAATTCCAGGCCCGGTGAGGGAGCTGGGCCTATGGGGTGGTGAGGGCCAGTGGGATTCCAGCAGCCCTTCCTGTGGTGTCTCTCTGGTCTGATGTGGCCAGACCTGACTCTACCCTCCCACCCCAGACGCTCTTCCTACTTCTGGCTGTGCAATGCTTTGGATGTCTATTGCCCTGTTCAGTGGGAGTATGGCCGTCTCAACCTTCACTATGCTGTTGTGTCCAAGAGGAAGATTCTCCAGCTTGTGGCAGCTGGTGCTGTGCGGTAGGATGATTATCTATCTCACTGAAGTTTGGAAGTAACTAGTGGCATATACTGCCAGTATCTCATCACCTCCTTGCCTGCAGGGACTGGGATGACCCACGGCTCTTCACACTCACAGCCTTACGACGGCGGGGCTTTCCACCTGAGGCCATCAACAACTTTTGTGCTCGGGTATAGCCCAGTGGCCTGGGTGGGCAGGTGGGGGCTGAGCAGTGCAGTTTGTGGTTGTGGCTGTGAGTGATGCTGATCTTCCTGCTAGGTGGGGGTGACAGTGGCACAGACCACAATGGAACCCCATCTGCTAGAGGCCTGCGTGCGTGATGTGCTGAATGACACAGCCCCCCGGGCCATGGCTGTGCTGGAGCCATTACAGGTCATCATCACCAACTTTCCTGCTACCAAGGTAGGTGTGCCTCTCTGTGTATGTGTTGGGGGAGGGGTGCACCTGGGTCTGGACATGGGGGTCCCAGTGCCTAGTGTGACTCACACCCATCTCCTGCTATAGTCCTTAGAAATCCAGGTTCCCAACTTTCCAGCTGATGAGACCAAGGGCTTCCATCAGGTTCCCTTTGGACCCATGGTCTTCATTGAAAGGACTGACTTCAAAGAAGTAAGTAAGGGGTGTGAAGGGTCCTGTTTGCTGTTGAGCCCAGTCCTGAGATCCCTTCATCTCCTTTTTGTCAGTCCACCTACTTCCTACTTCAGATGAACCAGCCCCTGCCAGACATAGGGGTGGGGGGAGAAGCCTCTTGTACCTTTTGACTTGTGCAGTCTCCTGTGTCCACACTACTTCCTACCTCTAGGAGCCAGAGCCAGGCTATAAGCGCCTGGCATGGGGCCAGCCTGTGGGCCTAAGGCATACAGGCTACATCATTGAGCTGCAGAATGTTGTCAAGGTGAGAGCAGTCAGTGCCTGCTGTGGGGAGGATCTGGGTGCATGCAGACTGCAGTTCTAGTAGTTGTCCCTGGGTCTAATTGTAGGCTCCTTGACTTCCAGGGCCCCAGTGGCTGTGTAGAGAGCCTGGAGGTGACCTGTAGACGGGCGGATACTGGAGAAAAGCCCAAGGCCTTTATTCACTGGGTGTCCCAGCCTCTGACTTGTGAGATTCGCCTTTATGAGAGACTGTGAGTGAACAGAGCTGGGGTGTAGACAGATACAAGATGGGCACAAGATGGGCCTTGCCTGCTATGGCTACCTAGCTGGGGTCTTGACCTTCCTTCTGGCTACAGATTTCAGCACAAGAACCCTGAGGATCCTGCTGAGGTGCCTGGTGGATTCTTAAGTGACCTGAACCCGGTAGGCTCATGGGGTATAAGGTGAGGGTGGTGGGTCTCTCTGGCTGGACAGCCCCTGAGTTTCCTGCCCACAGGCATCGCTACAAGTGGTGGAGTCAGCGTTAGTGGACTGCTCTGTGGCCCTGGCAAAGCCCTTTGACAAGTTCCAGTTTGAGCGGCTTGGCTACTTCTCTGTGGATCCAGACAGTGGCCAGGGACAGGTACACGAGTTTACCTGCCTGCCCTTTGTACAACAGTGACAATGGTGGCTACCATTTACTGTGCTAAGTGTTCTGCCAACATTCCCTTAGTTAATCCTTAACACTTGAGATGGGGTTCATGTTTTACTGATGAGGAAACAGGTTCAGAGGTCCATACACAAAATTTTGTATGGCCCCTGCTTTTCTTACTCCTCAAGGGTGTAGGGGTCAGGCATAGTGGTTGTTATAATCCTTATAAAATGGAGGCCCAAAGTCATCCAGTTCTCTACCCAAAGTCATAGTTATTGAGAACCCAAATGTCCTGACCCTCAGCTCCCCTGGGAGGAGGTAAGGGTAGGGTCTGGTGAGGTCTGGGCTTCCTAGCCTGGTTCTGGCTTGGTTGTCATTCTTCCCCCTCTGCCATCCAGCTTGTCTTCAACCGGACTGTCACACTGAAGGAGGACCCAGGAAAGGTGTGAGCTGTAAGGAAGCCCCGTGGACCTACCTCATGCTTCTGGAGGCCAAGGGTATCCAGACTCCATGTCAATAAAGAACAGCTAAATCCCCTGGAGTCTGTGTGTTGTCTGTCTGCACTTCCAGCTCCTGAGGACCTCAGATACTTTGCTGGGGGTAGGGAGGAGGTGCACTGCACATACCTTTGAAATCACTGATACACTTCTAGGGCAGGGATCTGGGCCTCATTCGAAATCCTGTGCACCTGGCATGAGGGGCTAGCAGGTTCTGGGTGCTGTCCCACTGTTTGGAAACTTGTGCCAGAGGGATCTGAAGGGTTTGTGTCTGCTTGTGTGCCCAGACAGATGAAAACACCTGGTTCTCAATTTAATAATTTAGCAAATAATTACTGAGTGCCATCTATGTGGCAGGTAAAATGAGAAGAGGAAGACTTGTGAGGTGGCCGCCTAAGTTGACGGGGACTAGTTGGGCAGACAGAGGGTGACCAGCTACGTGCAAGAGAGGTCTCCCTGGGGTCTGTACAAGGATGGAGGAAGTTCCTGACCAATCCTGTGCCTCAAAGTACTCTCAGGAGGTGACTCCTTAGGGAACCCCTATAGACCAAGGAGTTGTTTGCCAGGCAGGAGGAACAAGTGCAAAGGCCCTGAGGCCCTTTTTAAAAAAAGTCTATAACCCTCGGGGGCAGTGTGGGCTACTAGTGAGGTCTACGTGTGCCTGCAGCTTTAACACCCTCCACATTTCCCCTGTATACAAACACCAGGCTACCAGAGGCCCGCTTTAAGGTGGACTGGGTTGCTGAAGGCTGGATTAGGAAGGCAGCGGATTGAGGAGGGGGTTCCTAACTGTTAAGGACTCCTGCACGAAAGTGACTCTGGGCTTTCCAGGTGGGACGATGGTACGGGGGCGCAGAGCCTAGGTTAAGGGGCTGCGGGGGCTACCTTAAGCAAGAGACGGGGCCCCGCCCCAAGTGGGGCTGCGCGATTGAAGGAGGCCCAGACATGCGGCAGAAGGTGGGTCTAGAGAGCAAGCTTGACACCCAAACTGCCCAGGCTCCTACTCCAGGCAGGTATGCGGCCCAGGCTCCGCCCAGCATGGAGGGGCGTCCGAGGGCGGGCCGCTCCGCCCTACACTCCTGGCTCTACTCGCCGTTTCGGCATCCGGAGGCCCGGCCTCTCGCCTCGGCACAAGCGTTCCCTTTAAGTCTGGCCAGGAGGCAGTCTCAACTCTCGCGGGATTCGACGCTTCGGTTATCGCGAGAGGGGCATTCGGCACCCATTGGCTGTGAGGGTTGAATGTAAGATGGCGCCCAGGGAGCTGTGAGGGGAAAATCCTGTCGGTCTTGGAGCGGCGACGGCGGAACCGGGGCCCCGAGCGGTGCGGCGGGGCCGGCGGGTAGAGCGGCGGCGGCGGCGGTGGCGGCGACGACGACGTCGCCGGGTGAGGGCTGCAGCTGGGGCAGAGATGTGGCGAACCTGTGGGCCTGAGACAGCGGGCCCACCCCACACAACGGCGGGCGGGGGCGGGCGGGCGGGCCGCTGCCGCTGGGCCCTGGAGACCTCGGGGCGGCTCCGGAGAGGAGAATGTCCCTGGGCTCGCGCGCCCCCGCCCCTTGTGGAGTGGGAAGCGGCAGGTCGGGGACTCGGGTGGGTGCGGCGCGCGAACGCGCACTGGTGCTCGCGCGCGGCCGGGCCTGTTTATACGCGGGCGCGCGCGCGCTGTGCGGCCCTCCTGGCGCGCGTGGCCGCCGACGTGCGCGTTCCCGGTTTGGGTATCTCTGCTCCTGGTGCTGCGGCCCTTGGGTTAGAGCGGGTGTCGGTAGCGCGCGCCCGCCCGCGACCCCCGCTTTCGGGGCGCGCGCCCTGCTGTTGGGTGGCGACGCTGCCGCCGCGAGGACGCGCAGGACACCTCTGCTGCGTGGAGCGGCGGCGAGCTGGCGGGAGGCTCGCAGTGTGAGGAAGGTTGTGGGTTGGGCCCTTCCTGCTCTGGTGACGTCCCCGGACCGCCGTGGCCTAGGCCTGGGGAGAAACCGACCGGCTTTACCGTCTGACTTGAGGATCCGCTCTTCCGCGAGGCGGGCGAGATTGCTCGTTCTTCTTGAAGAATGCAGTGACTTGAGGCTAATGTGTGGGGAGGGTGCTGCCCTGTTTCTGAAACTGAGCTATGTAGGTCTGTGAGGGCAGCGAGCCCCCTTGAGTTTCTTCACCTTGTTCTTGTGCTTTGTGCTGGAGAGGGAAGGTTAATCCTGTGAAGGCTCTTCAGCGGTACCTGCTTTCTTGTCATTGCAAAGTAATTCTTCCATAAGCGCAATTCCTACGCGTCACCTCTGTGCGCTCCGGAAGGGGATCCTTTTCTATGGTCTTGAAATGACCCCGAGCTTTAAAATTCCACTTGAGATCCTTAAATGCAGCCTTTTCTTCTGTGTGGGTGGGAGGGGCTTGTTTGTATTCTGTTAGACTAAGGAAGGCCCGCTATCTCTCAGCCAAAAAGTTGACCAGAACAAAATTAAACAACCTGAGAAACCTGTGCTCTGCCTTCTTTTATAATTACAAAATTCCCCAACAGAAATTTCTAAAATCTGTTCATATATCACTGCAGAAGTCACTTTTGATGTAGAATTTCAATCCTTTTCGGCTTTTTTGTTGTTGTTATGGTAGGAGCCTGGGCAGTTTGGGTGTCAAGCTAGGGGGAGTTCTAGGTTTGTCCTAGAGAAATAACACACTTAACACACTTGTCTTTTTTCTAAGACAAGACATCTGTTTTACAGTCTTGCTTAATTAAGTTGAAAGAAAAAGAAGCTAAGAGGAAGTAAAATTAGCTACCAAACAATAATGATGGGGGTAATTCTTTTAACATACTGTATTTTAAGAACAAAGTTAAAATTTAAAAAGAGGCTGAGGATGGAAAGGACTTCTTTGTTCTATCTTCTTCAGAATGTTACAAGTCTTAAGAACTCAGGACAAGCAGCAGAAATACATGCAACATGGTGACTGGTGAGTTAAAATCATTCATACGCTGAAAATATGTGTGCAGTCTTTTTCCTAGTAGTATTGAAACATTACAAATCCTGCCAATTACTCTGAGTGCTGTCTGACAGAAACTACTAAGTGCTGGGAAATTGAAGATGTGGGAGAACTGCATCTTTGAATCCAGCCACAGTTTGCTGCTTGAACACTTTTCTTCCCTTGAAATGTAAGTCAATGCAACTTTCAGGTTTTAGCATGAGGGCGCACAGCTTTTCTAAGGACCTTAAATGGTGCAAAGAAAAGTAGTAAAGTTTGAGATAGACTTAAAATTTTGATATACCTTTTAGGCCTGCCTGTTCCAGGATATCTTTGTTTTTAACTATTAAGTTTGAGATCTGCCATTTAAATTGGTGTTTGTAGATAATATTTTTGTAAGCTCATTAGCTTAGATTTCTCTATTAGAGGATCTCCTACTTTCAGCCCTTTGTGATGAATAGTTTGTGTACCTTTTCATAAACCTTTGCTGTACACATCCCCTTTCCAGTTTATGTTGTTGCCATTTCAAATAGATCAAATAGGGATTCAGATTTCTTAAAATTTTAATTGCTCCCAAAAGGTAATCAAAGTCAGGGGCTCCAGGTATGACTGTCTTGCATTATGACAGCTTCAGAATCAGGAATCTTTACCTTAAAGCTTGCATGCTGTCTTTTAATCAGTTGTGGTTTGAACTCTTATGTGTCATGCTTCTTGCTTGTCTACTTTTGAAATGGCCATTCTTTGTCTGTAATGGTCTTTTATTTCTCCATCTCAGAATGAGGTGTTATATGAGCACCTATTCTTTTCTGTTACTTTGTACTTAGTTGCCCTGCATTTTGTTCCAGATGTTTTAAGTCCTCTCCAGGATTGTGATTTCTGATTGTGGCTGCATGAACAAGTGATAGATTAACCTCTTGCTTTGCTGAAAAGGGGGAAAGAATGAGCCTTTGGTGTCACACTTGAGGCTAGAGCAAAATTTTAGGTAGAGCTGTTGGCTGTCAGAAAGCTTTTTTTTTTTTTTTTTTTTTTAAATACCTGTAAATTCAAGTGATCTGTATAAAATTTAATGAAAAATTATAAAATGAACCACTGGTTTACAACCTCTTGAAGAAGTTTAACAATGCCAGCACCCCTGCACCCTTCTTGGGTCCATTCCTAGTCATAGCTTCTCAACTACTAGAGATAATTATCATTCTGACTTCTGTGACAATCATGTTCTTTTTCTTTTCACTTTTATCACCTTCATATCCCTCAACAACATAGTTTTGTTTGCTTTTGAGTTTTATGTACATGGAATCATACTGTATTTTATGTCTTCTTTAAGCATTGCTAAATTCATCCCCATTGTGTGTGACTGTAGTTCCTTCATTCCAGTTTCTTTATAGTATTCAACTATATGGCTGTACCATAATTTACTCATCCCTTTTGTTACTGCTTGACATCTAGATTCCTTCCAGTTTGGGTCTGTTACTAACAATACTACTTTGAACATTCTTGTATAATTACCTTTCTGTATATGTGTGTGATGCACACCTGGGGATAGAATTTGACTTTACTAGTTGATACAAATGGTTGTGCCAGTTTACAGTTCATCAGTCTTGGGTGGGAATGTGAATTTAAGTTCCTGGTTGAAAGTGTGTTGTCCAAAAATAGAAATATGGCAAAAATGCTCCTAAATCAGGCATTCCTCTGGTAAAGGTGTGTGGCAGATAAATGACCCAGTGGGATAATACTTATCCCAAACCATGTGTAGATTTAGTATCCTTAAGAATAGAAGTGTATCTCCCAATTTGCTTCTTTGAAATGATTCTTTATGTTAATTAGGACAGATGTGACTGCAGCTCCTTAAAATAGAAGTTGATTTCTTTTTTAATGTGCATGTGTTCTTCAAATTAGACTTAAACAGAGCTGTAAGGAGCCATCTACAAACAGTAGATGTGAACTGTGAGAGGGGCCCAATAACATGACTGGGTAAACAGGAAGAGGCAGGACTCTGAGGCAGCTCAGAGTTTCTTCTCTTAGTCCATTTTATATTCAAGACCTGCTTTGTGGAACTGCATGGGAAACTGGGAAGAGGTATCAGAAATTTGAGGAGACCCAAGATAGGATGATTCTGGTGAGTATTTAAGTCTTCCTTTAGTACCTAAATAGAAAAAAGAAAGAAATTGGCAAAGAGACCTATGAAAATGTAATAGATTATTCCTTTAGAATAACCTTTGTCCATCATACCTTCTTGTAAAGGTATGATAAAGTAATGATAACTTCATACATTGAGGGCCTAAATCTGTCAGACACTGTGCTAAGCTCCAGTAGAAGATACTGGGGAAATAACTAGTGATTGATAGGTGTGTATATAAGTGAAAATTTTCTAGGTCTGTTGGTTTGGGGTTTTTTGTTTATTGTTTTGCAAAGCAGCTATGCTTAAGAGTATTCAGAAGCAAATGCTTGTTTACAGACTGTGCTACCCCAATGAGCCCCAAAGTGTTTTCCGTACTCTTTGCTTTTTGACTCCCAGAAATTGGGAGTATTCAACTATCCCTCCAGCTTCATGTTTTTCTGAAGTATCTTAATTAATCAGTTAATTTACTGTTGCTCACCAAGTCTTTGACCTGGAGCTAATTAAGAATCTTGCTTCTTTGGGGGGGTTGTGGAGAGTTTTTCCATTTCTCCATTACCAGGGTTCACCCTTGTGCAGCCTTGTGAGCAGCATCTTGAAGAAGTTAACAGTCTTCATTATTATGCAAGCTCTGATACTTGATGATTTTGTCTTTAAATAAGAGTTTTAGGTTTTGAGGGAAAAATCATGCTACGATCAGCCAGAATTGTTTGTGTGTTACTGTGGTGTAATCGGTGTGTGAAAAGATTAATTTTTAATTATCTTTTTGATTTAATACAAATTGTGGAAAATATAGAAGAGTATTAAACAGGAAGAAATTTAAGTCCTCTGAATCTACCACCAAGGCAGAACTACTGTTAGTAGGTTTTTTGCATTTTTTTCCTTAGGTATATAAACAATATTGGGATATATAAATACAATTGTATCAGTTCGCTTTTCACACATAATTTATTTCTTTGTTAAATTTAAATAAACTATTTAGAGGACAAGGAATCTTCCAGATATTAACATCTTTTTTTTTTTTTTTTTTTGGCTACTGTGTTAGTAGATCTGTAGAACACTCAATAAATACTGAGGAGTGGACTTTCTTTATATGAATTTGGTATATGATAACAGTGGCATTTCAAGTC
>NW_028133483.1:0-15407 GCF_964662115.1 Mustela nivalis
GGTTCGCGCCAAACTGAAAACCTCTGCGAAAGCATAGCAGTCGCTGGGAAATCAGAATCGGTTCTGCAGGCTCTTCTGCTGCTGGCCTGAGCCCAGTCTCGCGGGTGGAGAAACCCGCATACAGCGAAAGCCTCTTTGCCCAAGCATCTCTTCTGGGAAAGCACAGCATTCGTTGGGAAATCAGCATCGGATGTTGGGATGCTGCAGCTGAATGCCTGAGCTAGTCTCCGCAGCATTGTGGAAGACACCCGCATGGAGCGAAATCCTCTTTGCCCTAGCACCCCTCTGCCTGAGGGGTGTGCGCCTGTGGAAAGAGCCTTAAGGAAAGGGACACGTCTTTAACTGCGCTCCCCAGGAGCATGTCTATGGAAGGTGCAGCACGCTGCCCAGGAAGAAGAGCAGGAGCCATTGGCCTTCTGCTCTGGAAATGGTTGCGAAGCAGGAGAGCCGGCCCTGGCAGGCACAGCGGCCGGTGGCAATACAAGTGTCACCTGCTCCCTGTACAGAGAGATGGAAGCCTGGCTGCTATGTAGAGAGGAGGGAATGAGTAGGGCAGAGCGCGTGCTCAACGCTTAGGAAGGAGTCTGGGCGGAAAGCATGCCAGTCTTGAGCCTCTGGGCGCAAGGAGAGAGGAGCTCCTTGGCCACCTGTCCCTGGGGCAGACATGCGCAAGCCACCAGGCGCCTACGCTGAACTCGCAGAAACAGCTCCCTGAAATAACGGGGAGTGCGATGCCATCTTCCTCCAGGATGTGGAAGCTTGGAGGAGGCACGGGGTTTAAGGGGAAGGGGTTGGACAGTGCCCCAAAGGTCCCTATTCAGTGCACGGGTGGTGTGCAGTGATCCTGTCACCTCTCCAAGTCTGGCCTTGGACAGGTGACCAAGGAGATGCTGTGCCCTTGGGACCAAAGGCACCGGAAAGGCCTGCCTTCAGCGCAGACTGCTTCCTCAGAGGGTAGTACGCACCCCTGCCCTAGTCGTCCCCTCATGTCAACATGGCAGGAGCTTCCACCTCTCCGCACAGGGAGCCTGGGACACTTATCTTGCCACCGGCCTGCTATTCGTGTCACGGCAGGCTATCCTGCTTCCCGAGCGTTTCCCGACCCCAAGGCCAACGGCTCTTTCTCTTCTCCGGTGGTGGCGTGCTGTGCCTTCCACACACTTGCTCCTGGGGAGAGCGGTGACGGACGTTTGCAACCACGTTTCTCTCTCAGGCAGAAGGGATGCTAGGGCAAAGCGTATTTCGCTCCATGCGGATATCTTCCACCGCATCCCCAAACCCAACTCAGATTTCCCAACGAATGCTGTGCTTCCCCAGGGCAGATGAGAAGGCAAAGAGGCTTTCGCTGTATGCGTGTTTCTCCCACCGCGTGACTGGGCTCAGGCAATCAGCAGCAACCCGCAGAACATTTCTCAGCGAATGCTGTGCTTTCACAGATGCTTTGGCTTGGAGCGAACAGCAATTCGCCACTGCTTCCTCAGCAAGGCTTCAGTTGCGTCAGGGATGAAAAGCTGCGGGAGAGCTGGTGCCTCTTGGGCCTTGCTTTCCCAGGCTCTGTGTTGGCGTCCTGGGTTCACCCTGCCAGGCCAAAATAAGTAGACACAGCCACAACCCTGCAGTAGCGTGCGGAGCCTAGGATGGCACCCAATGCACAACTACCATTTCCCAGTGTAGGCATCGCTTGGCCTTTTACTCTGGCGCTCAGGCGGACTCGCAGACTAGGCCAGTGCTTTCCCACAGGAAAGGAGACGTGACAAGATCCCTGCACACAGCCCGTGCACTGAATAGGGAGCTTTGTGGGACTGTCTCCACCCCTTCCCCTTAAACCCCTCCTCCAAGCTTCCACATCCTGGAGGAAGACTTCCTCTGACTTCCCGTTATTTCGTGAGCTCTTTCTGCGAGTTCAGCGTAGGCGCCTGGTGGCTAGCGCCTGTCTGCCCCAGGGACTGGTGGCCAGGGAGCTGCTGTCTCCTTGGTCCCAGAGGCTCAGGACTGGCATGCTTTCTGCCCAGACTCCTTCCTAAGAGTGGAGCACGCGCCCTGCCCTACTCATCCCCTCCTCTCTCCGTAGCAGCCACGTTTCCCTCTCAATGCACACAGAGCGGGTGACACTTGTATTGCCACCGGCCGCTGTGCCTGCCAGGGCTGGCTCTCCTGCTTCCCAACCATTTCCAGACCAGAAGGCCAACGGCTCCTGCTCTTCTCCCTGGGCAGCGTGCTGTACCTTCCACACTCAAGCTCCTGGGGAGAGCAGTGAAAGACGTGTCCATTTCCTTATGGCTCTTTCCACAGACCCAACGTCGCTTCATTCTCAGGCAGAGGGGACGCTCTGGCAAAGAGGATTTCGCTCCATGCGGGTATCTTCCACCATGCTGCGGAGACTCGCTCAGGCATTCAGCTGCAGCATCACACACATCCGATTCTGATTCCCCAACGAATGCTGTGCTTTCGCATAGGAGTTGCCCCGGCAAAGAGGCTTTCGCTGTATGCGGGTTGTTCCACCCGCGAGACTGGGCACAGGCAAGCAGCAGAAGAGCCCGCAGAACCGATTCTGATTTCCCAGCGACTGCTATGCTTTCCAAAGTTTTTCAGCTTGGCGCGAAATGCACTTCGCTGCTGCTTCCTCAGCAAGGCTTTCGTCGTTCGCTCTGTTGTGGCAGGGAAACAGAGCCCCGGGAGAGCTGGTGCCTTTTGGGCCTTGCTTTCCCGGGCTCCAAGTTCTCGCCCGGGGTTCACCTTGCTAAGCCGAACTAAGCAGACACAGTCACAACCCTGCAGCAACGTGCATGGCCTAGGATGGGACTCTATGCACACTACCTTCTCCCGGTGTAAGCAACGCTTGGCCTTTGGCAGTGGACCTCAGGTGGACTCGCGGACTAGGTCAGTGCCTTCCTCACAGGAGAGGAGAGGCGACAGGATCCCTGAACACCGCCCGTTACTAAATGGGGAGCATTCGGGGATTGTTGCCACTCCTTTCCCGGCACACCCCCAGCCACCGACAAGGCTGTCACATCTTGGAGGAAGATGGCATCTGACTGCCCATTTCTCGAGGGAGCTGTTTCTGCGAGTTCAGGGTAAGGTGCCTGGTAGCAAGCCCAAGTCTGCCCTACGGACAGTTGTCCAAGGAGATGCTGTGCCCTTGGGACCAGACGCACAGGACAGGCCTGCCTTCTGCCCAGACTCCTTCCTCAGAGTGGAGCACGCGTCCCTGCCCTAGTCGTTCCCTCATGTCTCCTTAGCAGCCAGGCTTTGTCTCTTCGCACAGGGAGCGGGTGACATTTGTCTTGCCACCGGCCTGCAGTTCCTGCCAGGGCAGGCTCTCCTGCTTCCCGAGCGTTTCCTGACCCCAAGGTAAATGACTCCTTCTCTTCTCTGGGGGTGGCGTGCTGCGCCTTTGCCACACTTGCTCCTGGGGAGCGCGCTGCCCGGGGAGAAGAGCAGGAGCCGTTGGCTTTCTGGTCTCTAAACGGTTGCGAAGTAAGAGAGCCGGCCCTGGCAGGCACAGCGGCCGGTAGCAATACAAGTGTCACCCGCTCCCAGTGCAGAGATACAGAAGCCTGGTTGCTAAGGAGACAGGAGGGGATGAGTAGGGCAGGGCGCGTGCTCCACTCTTAGGAAGGAGTCTGGGCAGAAAGCATGCCTGTCCTGAGCCTCTGGGCCCAAGGAGACAGCAGCTAAGCCTTGGCCACCTGTCCCTGGGGCAGACATGCGCTAGCCACCAGGTGCCTACGCTGAACTCGCAGAAAGAGCTCCCTGAAATAACGGGGAGTCAGATGCCGTCTTCCTCCAGGATGTGGAAGCTTGGAGGAGGTACGGGGTTTAAGGGGAAGGCGTTGGACAGTGCCCCAAAGGTCCCTATTCAGTGCACGGGCGGTGTGCAGGGATCCTGTCACCTCTCTTTTCCTGTGGGCAAAGCACTGGCCTAGTCCGGGAGTCCGCCTGAGCGCCAGAGTAAAAGGCCAAGCGTTGCCTACACTGGGAGATGGTAGTGTGCATAGATTGCCATCCTAGGCTACGCACGCTACTGCAGGGTTGTGGCTGTGTCTGCTTAGTTCGGTCTGGCAGGGTGAACCCAGGATGCGAACATGGAGCCCGGGAAAGCAAGGCCCAAGAGGCACCAGCTCTCCCGCAGCTCTTCTTCCCTGACGCGACTGAAGCCTTGCTGAGGAAGCAGCACCGAAGTGCTGTTCGCTCCAAGCCAAAGCCTCTGCGAAAGCACAGCATTCGCTGAGAAATGTTCTGCGGGCTGCTGCTGCTTGCCTGATCCCAGACTCGCGGTGGGAGAAACCCGCATACCGTGGAAGCCTCTTTGCCTGGGCATCTCCCCTGGGAAAGCACAGCGTTCCTTGGGAAATCTGAGTTGGGTTTGGGGAAGCTGCTGCTGCTTGCCTGAGCTAGTCTCCGCGGCTTGGTGGAAGATACCCGCATGGAGCGAAATACTCTTTGCCCTACATCCCCTCTGCCTGAGAGAGAAGCCAAGTGTGGGGAAGTCGCAGCACGCCGCCCCCAGAGAAGAGAAGGAGCCGTTGGCCTTGGGGTCGGGAAACGCTCGGGAAGCAGGATAGCCGCTCTTCTTCCCTGCCGCGACAGAGCAAAAGACCAAAGCCTTGCTGAGGAAGCAGCAGCGAAGCTCGGTTCGCGCCAAACTGAAAACCTCTGCGAAAGCATAGCAGTCGCTGGGAAATCAGAATCGGTTCTGCAGGCTCTTCTGCTGCTGGCCTGAGCCCAGTCTCGCGGGTGGAGAAACCCGCATACAGCGAAAGCCTCTTTGCCCAAGCATCTCTTCTGGGAAAGCACAGCATTCGTTGGGAAATCAGCATCGGATGTTGGGATGCTGCAGCTGAATGCCTGAGCTAGTCTCCGCAGCATTGTGGAAGACACCCGCATGGAGCGAAATCCTCTTTGCCCTAGCACCCCTCTGCCTGAGGGGTGTGCGCCTGTGGAAAGAGCCTTAAGGAAAGGGACACGTCTTTAACTGCGCTCCCCAGGAGCATGTCTATGGAAGGTGCAGCACGCTGCCCAGGAAGAAGAGCAGGAGCCATTGGCCTTCTGCTCTGGAAATGGTTGCGAAGCAGGAGAGCCGGCCCTGGCAGGCACAGCGGCCGGTGGCAATACAAGTGTCACCTGCTCCCTGTACAGAGAGATGGAAGCCTGGCTGCTATGTAGAGAGGAGGGAATGAGTAGGGCAGAGCGCGTGCTCAACGCTTAGGAAGGAGTCTGGGCGGAAAGCATGCCAGTCCTGAGCCTCTGGGCGCAAGGAGAGAGGAGCTCCTTGGCCACCTGTCCCTGGGGCAGACATGCGCAAGCCACCAGGCGCCTACGCTGAACTCGCAGAAACAGCTCCCTGAAATAACGGGGAGTGCGATGCCATCTTCCTCCAGGATGTGGAAGCTTGGAGGAGGCACGGGGTTTAAGGGGAAGGGGTTGGACAGTGCCCCAAAGGTCCCTATTCAGTGCACGGGTGGTGTGCAGTGATCCTGTCACCTCTCCAAGTCTGGCCTTGGACAGGTGACCAAGGAGATGCTGTGCCCTTGGGACCAAAGGCACCGGAAAGGCCTGCCTTCAGCGCAGACTGCTTCCTCAGAGGGTAGTACGCACCCCTGCCCTAGTCGTCCCCTCATGTCAACATGGCAGGAGCTTCCACCTCTCCGCACAGGGAGCCTGGGACACTTATCTTGCCACCGGCCTGCTATTCGTGTCACGGCAGGCTATCCTGCTTCCCGAGCGTTTCCCGACCCCAAGGCCAACGGCTCTTTCTCTTCTCCGGTGGTGGCGTGCTGTGCCTTCCACACACTTGCTCCTGGGGAGAGCGGTGACGGACGTTTGCAACCACGTTTCTCTCTCAGGCAGAAGGGATGCTAGGGCAAAGCGTATTTCGCTCCATGCGGATATCTTCCACCGCATCCCCAAACCCAACTCAGATTTCCCAACGAATGCTGTGCTTCCCCAGGGCAGATGAGAAGGCAAAGAGGCTTTCGCTGTATGCGTGTTTCTCCCACCGCGTGACTGGGCTCAGGCAATCAGCAGCAACCCGCAGAACATTTCTCAGCGAATGCTGTGCTTTCACAGATGCTTTGGCTTGGAGCGAACAGCAATTCGCCACTGCTTCCTCAGCAAGGCTTCAGTTGCGTCAGGGATGAAAAGCTGCGGGAGAGCTGGTGCCTCTTGGGCCTTGCTTTCCCAGGCTCTGTGTTGGCGTCCTGGGTTCACCCTGCCAGGCCAAAATAAGTAGACACAGCCACAACCCTGCAGTAGCGTGCGGAGCCTAGGATGGCACCCAATGCACAACTACCATTTCCCAGTGTAGGCATCGCTTGGCCTTTTACTCTGGCGCTCAGGCGGACTCGCAGACTAGGCCAGTGCTTTCCCACAGGAAAGGAGACGTGACAAGATCCCTGCACACAGCCCGTGCACTGAATAGGGAGCTTTGTGGGACTGTCTCCACCCCTTCCCCTTAAACCCCTCCTCCAAGCTTCCACATCCTGGAGGAAGACTTCCTCTGACTTCCCGTTATTTCGTGAGCTCTTTCTGCGAGTTCAGCGTAGGCGCCTGGTGGCTAGCGCCTGTCTGCCCCAGGGACTGGTGGCCAGGGAGCTGCTGTCTCCTTGGTCCCAGAGGCTCAGGACTGGCATGCTTTCTGCCCAGACTCCTTCCTAAGAGTGGAGCACGCGCCCTGCCCTACTCATCCCCTCCTCTCTCCGTAGCAGCCACGTTTCCCTCTCAATGCACACAGAGCGGGTGACACTTGTATTGCCACCGGCCGCTGTGCCTGCCAGGGCTGGCTCTCCTGCTTCCCAACCATTTCCAGACCAGAAGGCCAACGGCTCCTGCTCTTCTCCCTGGGCAGCGTGCTGTACCTTCCACACTCAAGCTCCTGGGGAGAGCAGTGAAAGACGTGTCCATTTCCTTATGGCTCTTTCCACAGACCCAACGTCGCTTCATTCTCAGGCAGAGGGGACGCTCTGGCAAAGAGGATTTCGCTCCATGCGGGTATCTTCCACCATGCTGCGGAGACTCGCTCAGGCATTCAGCTGCAGCATCACACACATCCGATTCTGATTCCCCAACGAATGCTGTGCTTTCGCATAGGAGTTGCCCCGGCAAAGAGGCTTTCGCTGTATGCGGGTTGTTCCACCCGCGAGACTGGGCACAGGCAAGCAGCAGAAGAGCCCGCAGAACCGATTCTGATTTCCCAGCGACTGCTATGCTTTCCAGAGTTTTTCAGCTTGGCGCGAAATGCACTTCGCTGCTGCTTCCTCAGCAAGGCTTTCGTCGTTCGCTCTGTTGTGGCAGGGAAACAGAGCCCCGGGAGAGCTGGTGCCTTTTGGGCCTTGCTTTCCCGGGCTCCAAGTTCTCGCCCGGGGTTCACCTTGCTAAGCCGAACTAAGCAGACACAGTCACAACCCTGCAGCAACGTGCATGGCCTAGGATGGGACTCTATGCACACTACCTTCTCCCGGTGTAAGCAACGCTTGGCCTTTGGCAGTGGACCTCAGGTGGACTCGCGGACTAGGTCAGTGCCTTCCTCACAGGAGAGGAGAGGCGACAGGATCCCTGAACACCGCCCGTTACTAAATGGGGAGCATTCGGGGATTGTTGCCACTCCTTTCCCGGCACACCCCCAGCCACCGACAAGGCTGTCACATCTTGGAGGAAGATGGCATCTGACTGCCCATTTCTCGAGGGAGCTGTTTCTGCGAGTTCAGGGTAAGGTGCCTGGTAGCAAGCCCAAGTCTGCCCTACGGACAGTTGTCCAAGGAGATGCTGTGCCCTTGGGACCAGACGCACAGGACAGGCCTGCCTTCTGCCCAGACTCCTTCCTCAGAGTGGAGCACGCGTCCCTGCCCTAGTCGTTCCCTCATGTCTCCTTAGCAGCCAGGCTTCGTCTCTTCGCACAGGGAGCGGGTGACATTTGTCTTGCCACCGGCCTGCAGTTCCTGCCAGGGCAGGCTCTCCTGCTTCCCGAGCGTTTCCTGACCCCAAGGTAAATGACTCCTTCTCTTCTCTGGGGGTGGCGTGCTGCGCCTTTGCCACACTTGCTCCTGGGGAGCGCGCTGCCCGGGGAGAAGAGCAGGAGCCGTTGGCTTTCTGGTCTCTAAACGGTTGCGAAGTAAGAGAGCCGGCCCTGGCAAGCACAGCGGCCGGTAGCAATACAAGTGTCACCCGCTCCCAGTGCAGAGATACAGAAGCCTGGTTGCTAAGGAGACAGGAGGGGATGAGTAGGGCAGGGCGCGTGCTCCACTCTTAGGAAGGAGTCTGGGCAGAAAGCATGCCTGTCCTGAGCCTCTGGGCCCAAGGAGACAGCAGCTAAGCCTTGGCCACCTGTCCCTGGGGCAGACATGCGCTAGCCACCAGGTGCCTACGCTGAACTCGCAGAAAGAGCTCCCTGAAATAACGGGGAGTCAGATGCCGTCTTCCTCCAGGATGTGGAAGCTTGGAGGAGGTACGGGGTTTAAGGGGAAGGCGTTGGACAGTGCCCCAAAGGTCCCTATTCAGTGCACGGGCAGTGTGCAGGGATCCTGTCACCTCTCTTTTCCTGTGGGCAAAGCACTGGCCTAGTCCGGGAGTCCGCCTGAGCGCCAGAGTAAAAGGCCAAGCGTTGCCTACACTGGGAGATGGTAGTGTGCATAGATTGCCATCCTAGGCTACGCACGCTACTGCAGGGTTGTGGCTGTGTCTGCTTAGTTCGGTCTGGCAGGGTGAACCCAGGATGCGAACATGGAGCCCGGGAAAGCAAGGCCCAAGAGGCACCAGCTCTCCCGCAGCTCTTCTTCCCTGACGCGACTGAAGCCTTGCTGAGGAAGCAGCGGCGAATTCCTGTTCGCTCCAAGCCAAAGCCTCTGCGAAAGCACAGCATTCGCTGAGAAATGTTCTGCGGGCTGCTGCTGCTTGCCTGATCCCAGACTCGCGGTGGGAGAAACCCGCATACCGTGGAAGCCTCTTTGCCTGGGCATCTCCCCTGGGAAAGCACAGCGTTCCTTGGGAAATCTGAGTTGGGTTTGGGGAAGCTGCTGCTGCTTGCCTGAGCTAGTCTCCGCGGCTTGGTGGAAGATACCCGCATGGAGCGAAATACTCTTTGCCCTACATCCCCTCTGCCTGAGAGAGAAGCCAAGTGTGGGGAAGTCGCAGCACGCCGCCCCCAGAGAAGAGAAGGAGCCGTTGGCCTTGGGGTCGGGAAACGCTCGGGAAGCAGGATAGCCGCTCTTCTTCCCTGCCGCGACAGAGCAAATGACCAAAGCCTTGCTGAGGAAGCAGCAGCGAAGCTCGGTTCGCGCCAAACTGAAAACCTCTGCGAAAGCATAGCAGTCGCTGGGAAATCAGAATCGGTTCTGCGGGCTCTTCTGCTGCTGGCCTGAGCCCAGTCTCGTGGGTGGAGAAACCCGCATACAGCGAAAGCCTCTTTGCCCAAGCATCTCTTCTGGGAAAGCACAGCATTCGTTGGGAAATCAGCATCGGATGTTGGGATGCTGCAGCTGAATGCCTGAGCTAGTCTCCGCAGCATTGTGGAAGACACCCGCATGGAGCGAAATCCTCTTTGCCCTAGCACCCCTCTGCCTGAGAGAGAAGCGCGTGTGCGCCTGTGGAAAGAGCCTTAAGGAAAGGGACACGTCTTTAACTGCGCTCCCCAGGAGCATGTCTATGGAAGGTGCAGCACGCTGCCCAGGAAGAAGAGCAGGAGCCATTGGCCTTCTGCTCTGGAAATGGTTGCGAAGCAGGAGAGCCGGCCCTGGCAGGCACAGCGGCCGGTGGCAATACAAGTGTCACCTGCTCCCTGTACAGAGAGATGGAAGCCTGGCTGCTACGGAGAGAGGAGGGAATGAGTAGGGCAGAGCGCGTGCTCAACGCTTAGGAAGGAGTCTGGGCAGAAAGCATGCCAGTCCTGAGCCTCTGGGCGCAAGGAGAGAGGAGCTCCTTGGCCACCTGTCCCTGGGGCAGACATGCGCAAGCCACCAGGCGCCTACGCTGAACTCGCAGAAACAGCTCCCTGAAATAACGGGGAGTGCGATGCCATCTTCCTCCAGGATGTGGAAGCTTGGAGGAGGCACGGGGTTTAAGGGGAAGGGGTTGGACAGTGCCCCAAAGGTCCCTATTCAGTGCACGGGCGGTGTGCAGTGATCCTGTCACCTCTCCAAGTCTGGCCTTGGACAGGTGACCAAGGAGATGCTGTGCCCTTGGGACCAAAGGCACCGGAAAGGCCTGCCTTCTGCACAGACTGCTTCCTCAGAGGGTAGTACGCACCCCTGCCCTAGTCGTCCCCTCATGTCAACATGGCAGGAGCTTCCACCTCTCCGCACAGGGAGCCTGGGACACTTGTCTTGCCACCGGCCTGCTGTTCGTGCCACGGCAGGCTATCCTACTTCTCGAGCGTTTCCCGACCCCAAGGCCAACGGCTCTTTCTCTTCTCCGGTGGTGGCGTGCTGTGCCTTCCACACACTTGCTCCTGGGGAGAGCGGTGACGGACGTTTGCAACCACGTTTCTCTCTCAGGCAGAAGGGATGCTAGGGCAAAGCGTATTTCGCTCCATGCGGATATCTTCCACCGCATCCCCAAACCCAACTCAGATTTCCCAACGAATGCTGTGCTTCCCCAGGGCAGATGAGAAGGCAAAGAGGCTTTCGCTGTATGCGTGTTTCTCCCACCGCGTGACTGGGCTCAGGCAATCAGCAGCAACCCGCAGAACATTTCTCAGCGAATGCTGTGCTTTCACAGATGCTTTGGCTTGGAGCGAACAGCAATTCGCCACTGCTTCCTCAGCAAGGCTTCAGTTGCGTCAGGGATGAAAAGCTGCGGGAGAGCTGGTGCCTCTTGGGCCTTGCTTTCCCAGGCTCTGTGTTGGCGTCCTGGGTTCACCCTGCCAGGCCAAAATAAGTAGACACAGCCACAACCCTGCAGTAGCGTGCGGAGCCTAGGATGGCACCCAATGCACAACTACCATTTCCCAGTGTAGGCATCGCTTGGCCTTTTACTCTGGCGCTCAGGCGGACTCGCAGACTAGGCCAGTGCTTTCCCACAGGAAAGGAGACGTGACAAGATCCCTGCACACAGCCCGTGCACTGAATAGGGAGCTTTGTGGGACTGTCTCCACCCCTTCCCCTTAAACCCCTCCTCCAAGCTTCCACATCCTGGAGGAAGACTTCCTCTGACTTCCCGTTATTTCGTGAGCTCTTTCTGCGAGTTCAGCGTAGGCGCCTGGTGGCTAGCGCCTGTCTGCCCCAGGGACTGGTGGCCAGGGAGCTGCTGTCTCCTTGGTCCCAGAGGCTCAGGACTGGCATGCTTTCTGCCCAGACTCCTTCCTAAGAGTGGAGCACGCGCCCTGCCCTACTCATCCCCTCCTCTCTCCGTAGCAGCCACGTTTCCCTCTCAATGCACACAGAGCGGGTGACACTTGTATTGCCACCGGCCGCTGTGCCTGCCAGGGCTGGCTCTCCTGCTTCCCAACCATTTCCAGACCAGAAGGCCAACGGCTCCTGCTCTTCTCCCTGGGCAGCGTGCTGTACCTTCCACACTCAAGCTCCTGGGGAGAGCAGTGAAAGACGTGTCCATTTCCTTATGGCTCTTTCCACAGACCCAACGTCGCTTCATTCTCAGGCAGAGGGGACGCTCTGGCAAAGAGGATTTCGCTCCATGCGGGTATCTTCCACCATGCTGCGGAGACTCGCTCAGGCATTCAGCTGCAGCATCACACACATCCGATTCTGATTCCCCAACGAATGCTGTGCTTTCGCATAGGAGTTGCCCCGGCAAAGAGGCTTTCGCTGTATGCGGGTTGTTCCACCCGCGAGACTGGGCACAGGCAAGCAGCAGAAGAGCCCGCAGAACCGATTCTGATTTCCCAGCGACTGCTATGCTTTCCAGAGTTTTTCAGCTTGGCGCGAAATGCACTTCGCTGCTGCTTCCTCAGCAAGGCTTTCGTCGTTTGCTCTGTTGTGGCAGGGAAACAGAGCCCCGGGAGAGCTGGTGCCTTTTGGGCCTTGCTTTCCCGGGCTCCAAGTTCTCGCCCGGGGTTCACCTTGCTAAGCCGAACTAAGCAGACACAGTCACAACCCTGCAGCAACGTGCATGGCCTAGGATGGGACTCTATGCACACTACCTTCTCCCGGTGTAAGCAACGCTTGGCCTTTGGCAGTGGACCTCAGGTGGACTCGCGGACTAGGTCAGTGCCTTCCTCACAGGAGAGGAGAGGCGACAGGATCCCTGAACACCGCCCGTTACTAAATGGGGAGCATTCGGGGATTGTTGCCACTCCTTTCCCGGCACACCCCCAGCCACCGACAAGGCTGTCACATCTTGGAGGAAGATGGCATCTGACTGCCCATTTCTCGAGGGAGCTGTTTCTGCGAGTTCAGGGTAAGGTGCCTGGTAGCAAGCCCAAGTCTGCCCTACGGACAGTTGTCCAAGGAGATGCTGTGCCCTTGGGACCAGACGCACAGGACAGGCCTGCCTTCTGCCCAGACTCCTTCCTCAGAGTGGAGCACGCGTCCCTGCCCTAGTCGTTCCCTCATGTCTCCTTAGCAGCCAGGCTTCGTCTCTTCGCACAGGGAGCGGGTGACATTTGTCTTGCCACCGGCCTGCAGTTCCTGCCAGGGCAGGCTCTCCTGCTTCCCGAGCGTTTCCTGACCCCAAGGTAAATGACTCCTTCTCTTCTCTGGGGGTGGCGTGCTGCGCCTTTGCCACACTTGCTCCTGGGGAGCGCGCTGCCCGGGGAGAAGAGCAGGAGCCGTTGGCTTTCTGGTCTCTAAACGGTTGCGAAGTAAGAGAGCCGGCCCTGGCAAGCACAGCGGCCGGTAGCAATACAAGTGTCACCCGCTCCCAGTGCAGAGATACAGAAGCCTGGTTGCTAAGGAGACAGGAGGGGATGAGTAGGGCAGGGCGCGTGCTCCACTCTTAGGAAGGAGTCTGGGCAGAAAGCATGCCTGTCCTGAGCCTCTGGGCCCAAGGAGACAGCAGCTAAGCCTTGGCCACCTGTCCCTGGGGCAGACATGCGCTAGCCACCAGGTGCCTACGCTGAACTCGCAGAAAGAGCTCCCTGAAATAACGGGGAGTCAGATGCCGTCTTCCTCCAGGATGTGGAAGCTTGGAGGAGGTACGGGGTTTAAGGGGAAGGCGTTGGACAGTGCCCCAAAGGTCCCTATTCAGTGCACGGGCGGTGTGCAGGGATCCTGTCACCTCTCTTTTCCTGTGGGCAAAGCACTGGCCTAGTCCGGGAGTCCGCCTGAGCGCCAGAGTAAAAGGCCAAGCGTTGCCTACACTGGGAGATGGTAGTGTGCATAGATTGCCATCCTAGGCTACGCACGCTACTGCAGGGTTGTGGCTGTGTCTGCTTAGTTCGGTCTGGCAGGGTGAACCCAGGATGCGAACATGGAGCCCGGGAAAGCAAGGCCCAAGAGGCACCAGCTCTCCCGCAGCTCTTCTTCCCTGACGCGACTGAAGCCTTGCTGAGGAAGCAGCGGCGAATTCCTGTTCGCTCCAAGCCAAAGCCTCTGCGAAAGCACAGCATTCGCTGAGAAATGTTCTGCGGGCTGCTGCTGCTTGCCTGATCCCAGACTCGCGGTGGGAGAAACCCGCATACCGTGGAAGCCTCTTTGCCTGGGCATCTCCCCTGGGAAAGCACAGCGTTCCTTGGGAAATCTGAGTTGGGTTTGGGGAAGCTGCTGCTGCTTGCCTGAGCTAGTCTCCGCGGCTTGGTGGAAGATACCCGCATGGAGCGAAATACTCTTTGCCCTACATCCCCTCTGCCTGAGAGAGAAGCCAAGTGTGGGGAAGTCGCAGCACGCCGCCCCCAGAGAAGAGAAGGAGCCGTTGGCCTTGGGGTCGGGAAACGCTCGGGAAGCAGGATAGCCGCTCTTCTTCCCTGCCGCGACAGAGCAAATGACCAAAGCCTTGCTGAGGAAGCAGCAGCGAAGCTCGGTTCGCGCCAAACTGAAAACCTCTGCGAAAGCATAGCAGTCGCTGGGAAATCAGAATCGGTTCTGCGGGCTCTTCTGCTGCTGGCCTGAGCCCAGTCTCGTGGGTGGAGAAACCCGCATACAGCGAAAGCCTCTTTGCCCAAGCATCTCTTCTGGGAAAGCACAGCATTCGTTGGGAAATCAGCATCGGATGTTGGGATGCTGCAGCTGAATGCCTGAGCTAGTCTCCGCAGCATTGTGGAAGACACCCGCATGGAGCGAAATCCTCTTTGCCCTAGCACCCCTCTGCCTGAGAGAGAAGCGCGTGTGCGCCTGTGGAAAGAGCCTTAAGGAAAGGGACACGTCTTTAACTGCGCTCCCCAGGAGCATGTCTATGGAAGGTGCAGCACGCTGCCCAGGAAGAAGAGCAGGAGCCATTGGCCTTCTGCTCTGGAAATGGTTGCGAAGCAGGAGAGCCGGCCCTGGCAGGCACAGCGGCCGGTGGCAATACAAGTGTCACCTGCTCCCTGTACAGAGAGATGGAAGCCTGGCTGCTACGGAGAGAGGAGGGAATGAGTAGGGCAGAGCGCGTGCTCAACGCTTAGGAAGGAGTCTGGGCAGAAAGCATGCCAGTCCTGAGCCTCTGGGCGCAAGGAGAGAGGAGCTCCTTGGCCACCTGTCCCTGGGGCAGACATGCGCAAGCCACCAGGCGCCTACGCTGAACTCGCAGAAACAGCTCCCTGAAATAACGGGGAGTGCGATGCCATCTTCCTCCAGGATGTGGAAGCTTGGAGGAGGCACGGGGTTTAAGGGGAAGGGGTTGGACAGTGCCCCAAAGGTCCCTATTCAGTGCACGGGCGGTGTGCAGTGATCCTGTCACCTCTCCAAGTCTGGCCTTGGACAGGTGACCAAGGAGATGCTGTGCCCTTGGGACCAAAGGCACCGGAAAGGCCTGCCTTCTGCACAGACTGCTTCCTCAGAGGGTAGTACGCACCCCTGCCCTAGTCGTCCCCTCATGTCAACATGGCAGGAGCTTCCACCTCTCCGCACAGGGAGCCTGGGACACTTGTCTTGCCACCGGCCTGCTGTTCGTGCCACGGCAGGCTATCCTACTTCTCGAGCGTTTCCCGACCCCAAGGCCAACGGCTCTTTCTCTTCTCCGGTGGTGGCGTGCTGTGCCTTCCACACACTTGCTCCTGGGGAGAGCGGTGACGGACGTTTGCAACCACGTTTCTCTCTCAGGCAGAAGGGATGCTAGGGCAAAGCGTATTTCGCTCCATGCGGATATCTTCCACCGCATCCCCAAACCCAACTCAGATTTCCCAACGAATGCTGTGCTTCCCCAGGGCAGATGAGAAGGCAAAGAGGCTTTCGCTGTATGCGTGTTTCTCCCACCGCGTGACTGGGCTCAGGCAATCAGCAGCAACCCGCAGAACATTTCTCAGCGAATGCTGTGCTTTCACAGATGCTTTGGCTTGGAGCGAACAGCAATTCGCCACTGCTTCCTCAGCAAGGCTTCAG
>NW_028133482.1:0-15166 GCF_964662115.1 Mustela nivalis
GAAAGGAACATGTAAAATGCAAACATACACACACACAGAATGGATATTATTCATCTTTAAAAAGAAAGGAATTCTTTCACACACTATAACACAAAGGAGCTTGGAAGACATTTTGTTGAATGAAATAAATCAGAAACATACGCATAAAATACTGCATGATTCTACTGATAGGAGCTATCTGAAATAGCCAAATCTCTAGAGACAGAAAGTGGAATGGTGCTTGCCAGGGGCTGGGGGAGGGGAGAAGGGGGAGTTCTCCTTCAGTGGGTGCAGAGTTTCAGTTTCAGGGAAGACGAAAAAGTTCTGGAGAAGGATGGTGCTGATGGTCGCACAGAGACCCGAAGGTGCATACTGCTACCAAATCATACCCTCAAAAATGGTTAAAATGGTAAATTTTCAGTCCTGTTATTTTGACACAGGAGAAGAGAGTGAGCAAGATTCAGATGCACAGGTGAGAAGCAGAGGTAGGAGGGAGGAGGTTGGGAAGAAGCTTCCTCTGATGTTAATGGACAGCTGGCCAAGACCTCCGTGACGGCGTCTGCGCTCCCACATGCTTCCCACCTTCTTGGTTAAACAGATTCTGCCTTAAACGGGAGATTTTTCCATCTAGCCTTTTTGTGCATGTGGCATTTTGTTCATAAAATACACAAGTGGTCCTGAAGTTTCTGGGTCGAGAGTGATACACGGGCTTACAAATTTCAGATGCAGATTAGAGCTGATTAATTGCGATCAAGGGGCAGGTTTTGGGTGCTCCAGGGACGTCTTAAGTTGTAGACACCGTCTGAAGTGTGTGAGAACACAGGTACAGTTATCTACCGGTTCAGGTTCCCAAAATGTCTCTTGGGCTCAGAGATGCCTCAGAGGAGAGCGTGAGTGCTCCCCCACCACAGAACCCCCACCCCCAACACAATGTCAGTAAAACATGGAGCAGAAGAAGTCTACCAAATTAAGCGATTTAAAAAACTTTTTTAAAAAAAAATTATTTATTTATTTGTCAGAGAGAGAGAGGGAGAGGGAGCGAGTGAGCACAGGCAGAGCCAGAGGGAGAAGCAGGCTCCCCGCCGAGCCAGGAGCCTGATGTGGGACTCAATTCCAGGAAGAGGATCGTGACCTGAGCCGAAGGCAGCCGCTTAACCAACTGAGCCACCCAGGTGTCCCTTAAACTAACTTTTAATTCCAACAAGTCCATGTACCTGGAACCTTCTTGACATACTTATGTCTGTCTTGTAAGTTCTTACGTTTCGGCCCATCCCAAATTCCCTTGTCTCTTTCCTCCTTCTCCCACCAGATTGTGCCCTGAATTAGGAATAGGAAGGATGGAGAGAGCCCAACATGTGCCAAGAGGGGAGAGAGCCGGGCATCTGCTGGAGAGAGCGATCCAGACCCCTCGAGGACAGTTTTGGAGGATGGTCCAAGGCTGGGTCGGTGGCTGGAAACAGCCCTTACCTCGAGATCCCAAACTGGACACCAGTGTGGCAGTTACGTGTTTCCCTTCAAACTGGTTGCCAGGCTGGAATGACCTGTGACATCAGAGGCTTCCGACCTTCCTGATTGGAAGGACCAGATTCCATGGTGCTTGGCAGCAGAGGTGGACAACTGTATCTTCACAGACCTTTTCGCCACTCCTGGCTTTGCCCCAGCTTGGAGAAGGGACCACGAGCTTCTGTTCGTTTGGAATTTGCCCAGAACAGGGTCTAAGGTTTCTGGGAGGCCAGAAAGAGCTAGGGAGAAATCATGGCTGATGATCAACCTAATCAACCGCATTCCCAGTCTGAGGACCAGAGTCCCCAGCCTAGCACCTCAGGGTACCCCTTCAATGTGGTGGATGATGAAATCCCAGGACCATCAGGTGAGAAAGGAGGAAGAGGAAGGGACTTGAGAGGCTTGGCTAGTAAAGAGGAATGGGTACAAAAGTCACGAAGGAGTGTCTGAGTAGGGTGTGTGTGACAGGAGAGACCCAGAAAGCCGGGGATTGGAGAAGGAAAGTATAGGAGTTGGGGACAAAACTGTAACCATGGAAGGAATACCCAAGAAGCAGGGAAAGAGGGTTAGGAGATGAGGTCCAAAGAGGAGGTAAAGGAAGAGAGGAAATTATGTCATTATTCCCAGGGGAGAAGTTATCTACAATGAAATTTTGAGGATGGGGGTGGTGAAACAGTGCCAAAGATGAATGGGGACAGATGTGTATCAACAAAGGAGAAAGATGGAAACATGGTTGGGGAGATGTCAATTGTCAGGAAGGCTGGAGAGAATGAAGGGGACGTTGGGGTTTTTGGAGGGGGAGAAGGGGTGGCTGAATTCCAAAGACAAAAGCCTTATACTGTAGCCTGGTTTCTTCACTCAGCCCCCTGGGTAGACCCCCGCCCCATGCCTGAGTCCCCCACAAGGAAGAGAGGAAGGGATGAGTCAGATGAGGAGACAGGCTCTGGCGCTGAGGACATCTGGGTCGTGGAGTCACTGTGTGGCCTCAAGATGAAGTTGAAGAGACAACGGGTGTCTTCAGTGCTCCCTGAACACCACGAGGTCTTCAAAAAGTTGCTTGGTAAGAAGATCTCCTCCAACCCGCTTCCATTTTCTCTTTAAATTCAAGACGTTTCCAATGGAATAGAATTTTCCAGTGAAAAAGAATTCTCTGAAGTTTGGTGAGCTCTCCATCCTTGGAGGACTCCATAATGATCCGTCACTGGGGAAACATAAAAATGACAGAGGATTAGGTGAGACTTGGAGAAAGGTCTGTACTTGGGATGAGAAGCTTGGTTAAAGTTACACTCCTGAGATGTCTTAGTTCTTATTGGTCTTTTGCTTTTTTTTTTTTTGGTTTTTTTTTTTTTGATATTTTATTTATTTATTTGACAGAGAGAGAGATCACAAGCAGGCAGAGGCAGACAGAAAAAGAGGGGGAAAGCAGGCTCCCCAATGAGGAGAGTGTCTGATGTGGGGCTCGATCCCAGAACCCTGGGATCATGACGTGAGCCGAAGCAGAAGCTTTAAGCCATGGAGCCACCCAGGTTCCCCTTATTGGCCTTTTGACTCTAAATGTCTTTGGCTGTGTGTGTGGAGTTGGGCAGGGGGTGTGGAAATGACATGCCATCTTTAGACCCTTATGTCACTGTGGGCTGAGAAAATGATAGGGAATGACTGTGGTCTCCGCAGTGGCATGTCCATGCATGATGAGACAGCGTCCCTGTTGACCTCCCATCCAATCTTACAGGTGGGCTCCCTCAGCCTCCCCACGCAGGAAGCCACCAACGTTCCCTGGGCGGTGACTGGTTTTTGCTCCCTTTTGCCCATCAGCCTCACCGCTGGCCACATCCTGGAAGTTCCCCAGGAGAGGCATCATTCTCCTCTTTGCCCCGGAACGCTCCCACAGTAACCCCATTCTGCTTGTCAACCTGACCTATGCCCTCTTTTCACAGAGGATCCTGTCATTCAAAAATTTCTGGCCTGGGACAAAAATCTGAGCGTATCCGACAAGGTATCATTGTTATCCACTCAGATGTGTTCTTGCTCCAACATCTGTTTGGGGCAGGGCGATGCCTCCAAAACCCTGTCTCCAACCTCATCCTGCCAACACTTCCCGCTGGGGACCTCGTGGTTTCCTGCAGGTCCTCTGGGACCTGAGTCCCAGGCATGCCCCTCTGGCTGTTGCCACCTTAAGTCCCTTCTCTCTCAGCTCTTGGGTGGGGCACCCCTTGGCTCCAGCTTCTCAGAGACCCTCCAGAGGCCGGCTGTCCTGAAGACAAGCCCTCAGACCAGCACAGCTTGCTATCCTGGGAGCACCATCAACTCTTCCCTTGACTTCTTTGGTTTGCAACCAACCTGTTGACACCAAATAAGCAAATTCACCCAGTCCGTCAAAGCGGGAGAACCTGCTCCAGCCTCATGTCCCCATCTCCCAATGGTTTTCCTCGCCCAGGATGTCACCTCTCTCTGACACTGTGTCTCCTCTTGCCACCAGTATCTCCTGTCTATGGTCATAGCTTACTTCAGCCGTGCTGGCCTCTTCTCGTGGCAGTACCAGCGAATCCATTTCTTCATAGCCCTGTGAGTATTTTTGTCTCATCCCGCAGTACAATTCGCTACCTGGGTGGATTGAGGGGGAAATTGGGACCCTAACTTTCATCTCCTTTTTTTTAAAACCATTTGTAACCGTTTATTAAACTACATTTTTAGAAAAACTGTTGACCCCGTGTGTAAAAACCATAGGATTATAGTATAGTGTTTTTTTAGACTGTTCCTTGTAAACACAAACATCCCTGACGTCAGCCAGGAGAAGCAAACAGAAGACCCTTCTAAGAGGACAGAAGGAAGGAACGGACACGGCCCTGCCCTGAGCAAACAGACTAGCGAAGCAGCCGGTCCTGACCCTCCGTCTGTCCCCTTCCCACCGCGATACCAAGAGTAATTGTTTTCCTCCTAAGCATTCCCATCACAAATGCCTCATTCACGCCCCCAAGACATAGCACAGATCTGTTGTGAATGCTTCCGCGGGTGTGTCTTACAACACTGTCCCGAAGCCTGTGGGCGCTAGGTGCATGAAGTCCTTCAAAGTTCTGGTCTCCGCCTCCACTCTCCAGGGCCAGTGGTGTTCTGGGTCAAGGCCAGGCTTGGATCCAAGCCTTTCGTCTTCTTCCGACTTGCTCATCCCCTTGGTGTTTCAACCTTCTAAGGACACTTCCCTCTGTTCCTATATTGCGTTTTCTGTCTAGCTAATTTTGCACCTATACCTGAGGAAAACGACTTGTCCTCAAGGTCAACTTCAACTCCCAAATCTTCAGATGCTCCCCCCATCCCTGCCCCGCCAACCTCCCTGACTTCTGCACCGCAGCAGCACTTCTGTTAAAATCCGAGTGTCATGGAGATTCTGGACTATGGTTATTGCCTATCCACTCACCGCTCCACCCCCCTGTCCCCTTCCCCTATCCCATTAGACTCGATGCCTGCAGGATTTGTCAAGATATTACCACACTCTCAAAGACACTGCACAATTCCTTCTGTTTTGCATAGGTTTAAGTTATGTTGGGACTAGGAGGTGATCAGTATTGCACTTAAACTTAAAAAAAGGCATTATTTATTCATTCAACAAATACATATAGAGTATACGTTATGGACCAAGGACATGAGGCAATGGGAAGAGAGGTTCAAGAAGTGCGTGTTGAATTCACGCACCCATGAACCCAGTCCTGTATTAGTCATTTGGTAGGAAAGTCATGGTTACAGAATAGAACAGGGTCAGCTCCTGCCCATGGGAGATGTATATGGCCTTGCTCTATGGGAAGACAGGTTTGTGCACAAACTCGCTAAAGGGAAGGGGTGGGTGTGGGTGTCCCCCCACAGGACATCCCCTCAGGCTTCCCATTGAGTTCCCTCTCCATCCTCAACTGGGAGAAGTCTCTGCCCAGCCATGCCGTCTTTTTTTTTTTAATTTTAAATTTTTAATTTTTTATTAACATATATTTTTATCCCCAGGGGTAGAGGTCTGTGAATCACCAGGTTTACACACTTCATAGCACTCACCAAAGCACATACCCTCCCCAATGTCCTTAATCCCACCTCCTTCTCCCAACCCCCTCCCCCCAGCAACCCTCTGTTTGTTTTGTGAGATTAACAGTCACTTATGGTTTGTCTCCCTTCCAATTCCACCTTGTTTCATTGATTCTTCTTCTACCCACTTAAGCCCCCATGTTGCATCACCACTTCCTCATATCAGGGAGATCATATGATAGTTGTCTTTCTCTGCTTGACTTATTTCGCTAAGCATGATATGCTCTAGTTCCATCCATGTTGTCACAAATGGCAAGATTTCATTTCTTTTGATGGCTGCATAGTATTCCATTGTGTATATATACCACATCCTCTTGATCCATTCATCTGTTGATGGACATCTAGGTTCTTTCCATAGTTTGACTATTGTGGACATTGCTGCTATAAACATTCGGGTGCACGTGCCCCTTTGGATCACTACGTTTGTATCTTTAGGGTAAATACCCAGTAGTGCAATTGCTGGGCCATAGGGCAGTTCTATTTTCAACATTTTGAGGAACCTCCATGCTGTTTTCCAGAGTGGCTGCACCAGCTTGCATTCCCACCAACAGTGTAGGAGGGTTCCCCTTTCTCCGCATCCTCGCCAGCATCTGTCATTTCCTGACTTATTGATTTTAGCTATTCTGACTGGCGTGAGGTGGTATCTCATTGTGGTTTTGATTTGTATTTCCCTGATGCCGAGTGATATGGAGCACTTTTTCATGTGTCTGTTGGCCCTCTGGATGTCTTCTTTGCAGAAATGTCTGTTCATGTCCTCTGCCCATTTCTTGATTGGATTATTTGTTCTTTGGGTGTTGAGTTTGCTAAGTTCTTTATAGATTCTGGACACTAGTCCTTTATCTGATATGTCGTTTGCAAATATCTTCTCCCATTCTGTCAGTTGTCTTTTGATTTTCTTAACTGTTTCCTTTGCTGTGCAAAAGCTTTTGATCTTGATGAAATCCCAGTAGTTCATTTTTGCCCTTGCTTCCCTTGCCTTTGGCGTTGTTCCTAGGAAGATGTTGCTGCGGCTGAGGTCGAAGAGGTTGCTGCCTGTGTTCTCCTCAAGGATTTTGATGGATTCCTTTCGCACATTGAGGTCCTTCATCCATTTCGAGTCTATTTTCGTGTGTGGTGTAAGGAAATGGTCCAATTTCATTTTTCTGCATGTGGCTGTCCAATTTTCCCAGCACCATTTATTGAAGAGGCTGTCTTTTTTCCATTGGACAGTCTTTCCTGCTTTGTCGAAGATTAGTTGACTGTAGAGTTGAGGGTCTATTTACGGGCGCTCTATTCTGTTCCATTGATCTATGTGTCTGTTTTTGTGCCAGTACCATGCTGTCTTGATGACAGCTTTGTAATAGAGCTTGAAATCCGGAATTGTGATGCCACCAACTTTGGCTTTCTTTTTCAATATCCCTTTGCCCTCTTGATGACTGAGTGGCACTCTGTGACACTGGGTAATAAGCAACCTATGTCCTTGCTGGGAAGCTGAGCTCAGGTGGGGGAGGGGCATCCTTCCCGTCCTGCTCCTGACCAGCCACCTGATGTCTCTCTCCAGCTACCTGGCCAGTGATATGGAAGAGGATAACCAGGCCCCCAAACAGGCCATCTTTTCATTCCTCTATGGGAAGAACCGGTCCGAGCGACCCTTGTTCCACAAACTGAGATTCCAATTTATACGATCCATGAACTGGAGGACCAGGGTGTCCCGAGAAGAGTGTGAAGAGGTAGGTTGGCTGGAGGGATTTAGGGTGTGGGGCCCAATGGGAGAGAGAGGAGGTGCAGCGAGGGACATGGGGATTTGGGACCAGAAAGAATTAAGGGTCTGGACGACAGGAGGGAGCAGGTCGGGTGTTGCGGGGGCAGGGCCCATCTGGAAGTTGTGTTCTCATGGGGCCGCTTGTCTTCTAGATCCAGGCTTTTGATCCAGACCTGTGGGTGTGGGGGCGAGACCGCCTCACTCTGATGCCCTAGGTCTCCTAGGGCCATGGAGGCCTGAGGTCATCGGCCTAAGGGAAGGTAGGTTACTGTCCTCATGGGTCCAGGCACAATGATTTCTTGTGTAATGAGGAGATCTGAGGAATCCAGTAGCTGAGCCCACGCTCACCTCCCTAGCCCCACACGTCAGCCTTCCATGCACTATGAGGTGGAAGCCGTACACGCACTCAGGTCCCAGCCACGAGCTGACAACCCCACAGAGCCATGACTCAGGGAGACGTGTGGAAAACCTTAAGGACCTCAGGAAAACCAGTTTGTCACGGAGGCATGGACTTGGCTGAAATAATTCCATGGAAACCAACTGGGCCCAGATGATAGCTCTGAGGAAATGTTGACTTTCTGTGAAAAGGGAGCAAGTTTCCAATTTTTTCCCCTACATTGTGTTTTTACTTTCTCTTTCATGCCTCAGAGATATGAATTCTGGGGATTTATTTACAACAAAGTAAATGTCTAACAATAGGACATTGGATGGAACAGTCTATGTATCCAATAATAAAAGATCAATATGGACTAGCTGTGTGTTCATCCACATTTGCTTGCGAACACATTGCTTATGTCAGATGGCATCTGTGAGTCCTTTGTGTCCCCTGCCCACTTCTGGACGAGTCTCTCATCTCGTTCCATTACATCTTTCCCCTCAGGTTCACAGTCAAGGAGTTTGTCAGAATGAGTGAACCTTCAGAAATACTAGTTTCAGGGTGCCTGGGTGGCTCAGGGGGTTAAAGCCTCTGCCTTCAGCTTAGGTCATGATCCCAGGGTCCTGGGATCGCGCACCACATCGGGCTCTCTGCTCAGCCAGGAGCCTGCTTCCCCGTCTCTCTCTGCCTGCCTCTCTGCCTACGTGTGATCTTTCTGTCAAATAAATAAAATCTTTAAAAAAAAAAAAGAAATACTAGTTTTAGCATAGCTTAATGTTTTCAGCACATAGAGTTATAGATTGGGGCAGAGGATTAAGTAAAGATTTGGTTTAAATCATGTGAACTAGTTCTCAGTCCATTCGAGCTCCCACAAAAAAGTTCTACATGGCTTTGAGCAACAGACATTTATTTCTCATGGTTTGGATGCTGGAAGTCTGCGAGCAGGGTGCCGGACCCTTTACAAGGTTGCAGACTAAGTGGGTTCTGAGTTATGTCACTGGGGTCTCTTTCATCAGAGCACTACTGCCATTGTTGAGGGCCCCCCCCCCCTCGTGGCCCAATCATCCCCAAGACCTCATCTTATAGCACCATCACCTTGTGGGTTAGGATCTCAAGGTACAAATTTGAGGGAGGTGAAGAGACAAACATTAGACCATGCAGCACTGACCAAATTTAGGACTAGGTGTTATGGTTAAACATTAGGATCTAGGGTTAGAATGGAGGATTAGGTGGTCTCATGATTCATGATGTTGATGTTTGCAGTATGGTTCTTTGTTCAGACATTAAGTAGCAAAAAAGGACCAAGGTGAGTTTCAGGTCGAAAGCAACATTCTCTCAAGTTTGTTAGTTTGTTTTGTTGTTGTTGTGGTTTTGTTTTTGTTTTATTTTTAAAGATTTTATTTGTCAGAGACAGAGAGAGAACACAGGCAGGGGAGTAGCAGGCAGAGGGAGAAGCAGGCTCCTCATTTGAGCAAGGAGCCTGATGTGGAACTCATTCCCGGTTACCTGAGCCAAAGGCAGACGCTCAACCGCTTGAGCCACCCAGGCCACCCTCTAGTTTGCTTTACTCCCTGAGCAGAATCACCTAGAGTCCTGGCTATCAAGCAGATAACCGGGTGTGACCTTAGGCTCATGAAAAAATTTGGGGGGTCAGGGTCACCAAAGTCCAAGAGTCATAACTGAAAATGAATTGGGGTTTAGAATGAAGGATTAGAGATAAAGTTGGATTTATGAATTAGTCTAAATTCTGGTTAGAACTGACCAAGATGTCTGGAGCGTTGACTCCTTGTGATCTGACTTCCTCTCTTTCTCTCAATTTCAGATCCCTGAGCCCCGGGGAGACGCAGGTTTACAGCAGGAAATCAGTCTAGACACTAACAACAGGCATGAGGAAGGAAGAGAGGAGTCTCTTGTGCAGATAATCTAGAAGAACCCAAGACCTTATAAAATTAGCTAAAGGGAATTTTCATATTGTACTCCGAGGAGCTGCGAGTACCTAGAGGAGACCAGAGAAGGACAATAAGAAACCAGGCCTTTGTTCAGGATCCACCCTTTCCTGGGGTGGTACCAAAAATTATGTCAGATTTTTTAAAATTCAAATCTCGTTTGAGGTAGGAGTTGGAGATCCTGTTTTTTATGCATTGGGACACAAACAAGGAGGAGATTACTTCAAAAATATAAAACGAGAGACAAAGGATTATCATAACCTAATATTACGCCATGAATTTCATTGGTATATTTTGAAAATGTTGTCCTTAGAACTATTTTATTTATTTTTATATTTTATATTTATGTATTTATTTATAAAAGTTCTGAAATAGTCATAGTTTTCAAAACATGTTCCTACAAAGTTTTGTGATGAGATTACACCTGTAGATAAAATATTGTTGACATATTCGGGATAGGTTTTTCTGTTTTTACTATAGCTATATATCAATTACACTTATAACCAGTTAGGTGATTCCCTCAAGTTGTTATTATTGTAAATGTTTATTTGACATAGAGTCTTCACAATTTAATAATGTGAATCAGTTTTAATTCTTTTACATGCCTGGATGACACGTTTGTAAGTTGTTTTATGTTATTTTAGGTTATTAAAGAGGATACTGCAATGTGTCTCTGGAGGAAACATAATAAAGATAAAAGTCTTCAACTTCGTGGTGTTTGTGGTCATCTCAATTGGTCTTACTGTTCACTATCCAATGATACTCTTTCTTAATGGGGTTGTGATTATTCAGCCACACTTCTTACCTTTGAAAAATAAGTGTAAGTTTTTTTTTAATGAGGATGTGGGTTTTTTTTTTAAGATTTTATTTATTTATTGGACAGAGAGAGATCACAAGTAGGCAGAGAGGCAGGCAGAAAGATACAGGGGAAGCAGGCTCCAATCTGTACAGAGAACCAGATGCAGATGAGGGTGGTCTCGATCCCAGGACCCTGAGATCATGACCTAAGCCAAAAGCAGACATTTAACACACTGAGCCACCCAAGCGCCCCAAGTGTAAGTTACCTTTTATGTAGAAAAAAAAAAGGAGATAAAGTGAATCCTGAGCTTGTGTCTTAAAGCAAGAAACAAGGCAATGATATTGAGCCAGGAAAAAAGAAAGAAGGAAGATAGAGCTATGGGGACCTAGATAATCTGAAATTCACAAGAAAGGCAACGTGCCTCAGTGAGATTATGCATTTTAGGCGATGATCCATGGCAAGCAGACCCACAGGTGCAAGGGAGCACCCTTCTTTGGAAGAAGGAAAATCTACAGTATGGGATGAAATAGAACAACTCGAAAGAAATGAGGCTTTGGGAGAACTTTCTGAGAAACACAGTAAGATAGGAGGAGCTAAAGCTGTCAAATAACAGAGGCATCGAGAAGAAAGAGTTAATGGCAGGAATCCTGAATATTGGAGGAAACCATCTTGGGAGATGGTAGCACCAGAGAATACTGGGGCTATCACAAATACCAAGCTTCAGTGTCCTCGGGAAGCATCCCATGGATGTCTTGGCACATAGATGCATATCACCTGTCATTGAAGCTCACCTGAGCTTGGTGACCAGAGTTTTTATTGGGGTTTCATTATGCAAGTGTGATTAACTCCATCATTGGCCATACCTCGAACACAGTCTCCAACTCTCTTCCTTCCCGTAGAGATTGGGCTGATATCAAGTGGTTCAAAGCCCCACCCCTGTTGGTGTTCCTGGTATAGCTGGCACTATCCTGACTCATCTCACCAGCACAAACTCAAGTTTGGTCCACGGGGCCCAGTGTGAGTATTAAACACTCCTATCACTCAGGATACCAAAGATTTAGAGGTTCTCTCCCAGGGAGCAAGGAAGGAGAGGTATCTGAAAAATTATTTATACAACACACTGGCTATGGTAGGAGATTGGCAAAACTCAGGTGGTCCGGGAAGGTAACAGTTTGGGGACAGATCTATCACAGGAGATGTTGGAGAAGTTGAACAAATGAGTATTGAAATAATGGGGCCTCATGGGGATTTGGAATAGCTTGGGAGATGTGAGATATTTAGGAGATGAACACAGCACTCTATAGAGGAACAACAAGCAATGGAGTAAAGAGAAACCAAAGGGAAAATTGTGTGTGTGTGTGTGTTGGGGTTGGGGTTGGGGTGCAGTTCTGATAAATGAGATGAACTCCTAAGCCTGGAGCAATTTCAGAAAGTGAAACCACCAAGGTCAGAAGAGCCACAGGGACATCAGCATCTGATTACAGCAGCTCAAGGAGAGGGATGGCATTCAGAATTGGGACACAGTTGATGGACTGGGAACAGCAGAGGCTAGATTCTGCAGACACGGAAACAAAGAGGAGACACAGTATGGCACCTTGGAAACAGATATAACATATGAGACACCTAGGACTTAAAATGTATATTTAAGAAGCTTTAGGTCTCTGCAAGGTGGCAGGTAAAGGCAGATTAGGAAACAACTCAAATGAGGAAAGACCTGAATGTAAAGGCACAAGAAACAGGACGGTGGATGCACATAATAAAGCAGTAAACAACAGGCAAGAAAGCAAACAGTCCGGTGACTGATGCCAGGTGAGAACTGGGAGTGCTTGGGAACACTGCAGCAGAACATGGTGGTTTCAGCCTGAACACCTAGAGAAACTGAGATCAGGACGAATCCAGTTGAAGAGAAGGGGGAGCCGAGGCTGCTGAGAAGGGGTTGAAGCTTAAGAGACTTGGAGGATAAAGAGAGGGACCAGCTGAGAAAGTGGGAGAGGCTAGAGGCCACCGAAGGCTGAGAAGGAATACGGATCCAGGGAGGTGGTTCGGAAGTGTGAGCTGATGGCAGAAGCATGTGTGGCTCCCAGAGCACAGAAAAGTCAGAGCAGCCAAGCTTCTGGAACCGGAAAGCATCCAGGGCTATAGGTGGCTGCTGAGGGGAGGTCAAAAGGCAGCAACAGCAAAGTTCAGCCACACAGCAGAGGAGCAGCGGGCTTGTCCTGAGAAGCAGGAGTGATGGAAGAAGTCCAGTGCCTGGAGATGGAAAAGTAGGAGAGTGGTGGGGATCAGGGGTGTGATGTGGCTCAGTCAGTGAAGCAGCTGCCTCGGCTCAGGTCATGATCTCAGGGTCCTGGGATCGAGCCCCGCATGGGGCTCTCTGCTCAGCAGGGAGCCTGCTTACCCCCACCCTCCACCTGCCTCTCTGCCTACTTGGGATCTCTCTCTGTCTGTGTCAAATAAATAAGACTGAGTGACAGACAAGGAGGAGCTGCTTTGTGAAGGGGAAACACGGAGAAAACTAGAAAGAAATAGGAGCAGGGACTCAGGAAGAGTCCCGCGGGCAACTCCGGGGCGCCTGTCTCAGTAGCTACTCCCATTCTCTCAGCTTCTCCCTCAGCAGGCAGCCATGTTCCCTCTACCACTACTCTCATCCTAGATAAGGCGGGATTGTCTTTTTCTTTTCAGTTTTTCCCTTTATTTCTCTTTTCCTTCCTTTCTCTTTTCCCTCCCCTTGCCTTTTTTCTTTTTAAGTGTGGCTTTTTCGAGACGTCCCCTAACTTGTAGGCTCTTGAACTCCTTCTGTTTTGCATAGGTTTAAGTTATGTTGGGGCTAGGAGGTGATCAGTATTGCACTTGAACATGAGAAAAAGCATCATTTATTCATTCAACAAATACATATAACGTACACCTTATGGACCAAGGACATGAGGCAATGGGAAGAGAGGTTCAAGAAGTGCGTGTTGAATTAATGCACCCAATGAACCCAGTCCTGTATTACTCATTTGGTAGGAAAGTCATGGTTACAGAATAGAACAGGTTCAGCTCCTGCCCATGGGAGATGTATATGGCTTTGCTCTATGGGAAGACAGGTTTGTGCACAAACTAGCTAAAGGGAAGGGGTGGGTGTGGGTGTTCCCCCACAGGACATGCCCTCAGGCTTCCCATTGAGTTCCCTCTCCATCCTCAAGCTGGGAGAAATCTCTGCCCAGCATGCCGTCTTTTTTTTTTTTAATTTTTTATAAACATATATTTTTATCCCCAGGGGTACAGGTCTGTGAATCACCAGGTTTACACACTTCATAGCACTCACCAAAGCACATACCCTCCCCAATGTCCATAATCCCACCCCCTTCTCCCAACCCCCCTCCCCCCAGCAACCCTCCGTTTGTTTTCTGAGATTAAGAGTCACTTATGGTTTGTCTCCCTCCCAATTCCATCTTGTTTCCTTGATATCTCTTCTACCCACTTAAGCCCCCATGTTGCATCACCACTTCCTCATATCAGGGAGATCATATGATAGTTGTCTTTCTCTGCTTGACTTATTTCGCTAAGCATGATACGCTCTAGTTCCATCCAGAGGTGTGAAAAAGACACTTCCACGGAAGAAAAAGGCAACCTACAGGATGGGGAAAATATCTGCCAATCATGTTTCTGTTAAAGCCTCATTCTAGAATATAGAGAGAACTCTTCAAACCCACCCAACAACAGAAACCAACAAGATTCAAAATGGGCCAAGGACTGGAACAGACATTTCACAAAGACGACACCCACGTGTCCAAGGAGCATGTGGGAAGATGATCAACGTCACCAGCCATTAGGGAAATCAAATCAAAGCCACAGTGAGTTACCACCTCCCGTCCCTTAGCATGGCTACTACCAAAATGCCTGCAAATAACACCTGTTGGAGAAATCAGAACCCTCATGCACTGTCGCTGGAATGCAAACTGCGGGAGCCACTACAGCCAGGAGAGCTCCTCAAAAATTAAAAATAAAGCTGGCATTAATTTCCCATATGATCCAGCAAGTCCACTTTTGGAGACACGCTTAAAACAATCAGAAGTAAGGTCTTAGAGAGGAATTTATACACCCATGCTGCATCATTCCCAATAGCGAAAATGCAAAAGTGACCCAAGTGTCCATTGACAGAAAAAGAGACAAGCAGAATGCAGGCCACACATACAATGCAAGCAATATTCGGACTTAAAAAGAAGATTCTGGCATCTGTTCCAACATGGATAGACTCTGAAGACACGATGCTCAGAGAAACAAACCAGTGACAAAAAGACAAACACTGGATGAGTCCACTTAGGTGCTGAGAATAGTCACAATCAGAGCGACAGAGAGGACAACACTTGCAGGGGACAGGGGGAGTTGAGGCATTACTCTGTAATGGGGATGCAGCTTCAGTTTTACAAGATGAGAAGTGTTCTCGAGACGGATGGTTGGTGGTGGTTGCACAAGCACATGAAAGTACTTCATGCCCGTGAGCTGTATGTTTTCAAGGTAAAATGGTAAATTTCATGTTACATGTAACTTATCACAATTTAAAAAAAAAGGAAGAAAAAAACTGAAGTAGTGTCTACCTGCATTTCCCTAGTCCCGAAACTTCTAGAGCTCTGCAGTCATCCCCTCCGTAAAGAAAAGAGTGAAATGGGATTATTAGTTAAGTATATTCACACGAGCTATCAGGAATTCCTCTCTCAAAAACTGAAATATTTAAAAAAATCTAGAATCATCAGCTAATTGCGGAAAACGGTGTGAAT
>NW_028133481.1:0-15137 GCF_964662115.1 Mustela nivalis
CCCCTAAATATTTCCTGCAGTATTGGCTTGGTGGTTGCACACTCTTTTAAGCCTTGCCGGTCTTCGAAACTCTTTATCTCTCCATCCATTTTGAATGTCAGTCTTGCTGGATAAAGTATTCTTGGCTGCATGTTCTTTTCATTCAGTGCCCTATATATCTTGCCAACCCTTTCTGGCTTGCCAGGTCTCTGTGGACAGGTCTGACGTTATTATGATGGGCTTTCCTCTGTAAGTAAGGAACTTCTTTGTCCTGCTGCTTTCCAGAGGTTCTGCCTACAATTATAATTCTTCATTCTTACTATTAGGTGTCTCTAGGACTTTCGAGAATCCGTAATCTTGGGGGGAAACCCTTCAGCCTCTAGTACATGAACACTGGTTCCATTCACGAGATTTGGAAAATTTTCATGAAGAACTTGTTCCACTATATCTTCTAGACTTCTTTCTTTCTCTTCCCCTTCAGGGAGGGATTCCAATAATTTTGACGTTGTTACGTTTCATGGCACCATTTATTTCCCTGATTCTGTTTTCGTGGCTTCTGAACTGTTTGTTCCAGACTTCCTCCTGATTCTTTCTCTCTATATGTTTGTCCCCCAGATCACTAATTCTATCTTCTGTCTCAGTTACTCTAGCGTTGAGAGAATTTAGATTAGATTGGAACTCATTGAGAGCATTGTGAAGCTCATCCCTGGTAGCTTTCAGCTCTTCCCTAATATTGAAAACATGATCTCTGGTCGTTTTCAGTTTGGCCCTAATCAATTCTGTTTGGTCACCCATGGCTTTCTCCAACCTAGCTATTGCTTGGATAATTGTTAGCCTGAATTCTCTTTCTGACATATATTCTATGTTGATAGCTGTTAGCTCTGTTTCAGAAGGTCCATAGTCTGTATTTTGATTTTGTTGGGCATTCCTCCTTCTAGTCATTTTGGTGAGAGATGGCTGAACGGGTGTAGCTGGGTGTATGGACTGTGGTGCAGTCAAGGTGCACCCTGGAATCCTTCTGAGCAATCAGTGTTCCCCACCCAAATGAGAGGAAAAAGAAAAGGAAAAAAAAAAGAGAGAGGGAGAGATAAGGAAAGAAAGGTGAGATAAAAGAGAAGGTTCAACACAAATGGGCCCCAAGGTAAGATTTATGAAGTATACAAAGAGACACAGACAAACAAAAAGACTACATATATATATGCAAATAAAGGAAGAACCTCGTCAAAAAGAACCCCAAGTGTAAGATTTATATACTATTAGGACAAACACAAAAACACAGAAATACTGATGGAAGAAAAAGATGGGAGAGTGGTTGTAAATTCTCAGTGTGTGTGAGGAATGTTGTTTTGATTCTTCTTGTATGTATCTTGATATCTTTCTTAAAAGGACTCAACTTTCCTAAGATAAGGGGGAATTAGGAATTGGTTTACCTATAGGGGTGGCATTGATTGGGGAAAGGGGATTACCTTGAAGTTTAACTCTATATGAATATTATAAAATAAAAAATTAAAAAAAGGAATAAACTAGACTAAACTAAAATTAAAAAAAATTAAAAAAATAGAAATGCAAAAGGAAAACAGAAGTGTATGTATCAAAAAGTTCAGGTTAGAAGGTTATTATGGAATTTGATGTACTGGATATCTCACTGTGACGGTAAATAGGTTAAAAAATTATCTATATAATAAAAAATTAACTATATAAAAAATGAGCCAGAAGAGTGGGATTGAATTGATAATAAAAATTGTCCTATGAAGTAGTGGTGGTTGTTTTCTTATCGTCTTTTTTTTTTTTTTTTTTCCTTTCCTGGTTGGTTTTCTGGGGGAGGGGCCTGCCACGTGGGTTTTTAGTCAATGATGTTCTCTCAGTTAAGTTCCCAGCTCCCCCTCAAGGGGGTGGACTCTGAGGAAACTGGTTTTTTCAGGCTTTTGTTCTCTGTAGGTTTTTATATTTGTTCACTTTTTTTTTCTCTCTCACCTTGACAGCTTTTGATGGTTTTTGTAGGTTTAGAGAAAAGCAAACTGAGAGAGAAGCCTCAGTATGACTGCAGAGCCCAGATAAATACCCCTTTGGCTGCTGGCAGAGCAGGTTCCCAGTCGCGGTCCCTGGGGACTCAGGATTTTTTGCTTGTACCCAAAACTGGGGCAGCAGGGGCTGTCTGGGCAGCTCCAGACTGCCAGAGAGGTCCCAAGCAGTGATCACACAATGAGATTTTCCCGCTGAGCCTGGCCGGGAGTGCCTGGTCTTTCGGGTCTGAGAGAACCGGGCTGGCATTTGTGTGCACCTCTCTCAGGGGAGGGCGCAGAACAGAACTTGGACTGTGATGGCATGGCAGGGCACTCGCGTGGGGACTACAAAAAGGCTGTGGTTATTGGCTGGCGAGGCTCCCAACCCCTCAGGGGAGCCAGGAGCCAGGCACTCTCAGGCACGCTGGTGGTTCAGTCAGACCCTAACACCCAGATTCCTGCAATTTCCCCCTGGTGATACTTTGCTATTTTTGAGTGCTTTCTACCAGACTCCCGAGTTAATGCTGGTCCCCAGGTGCAGAGCACTCTCGTATTGGGATATTACTTTCCAGCGGGTCGCCTCTGCTGACTCCCTCCCTCTTTTGTTTATCTTCGGATATCAGTCCGACTTTCCTACTCAGCTTTATCTGCCCACTGGCATCTTCTGCCCCAGTAGAGATCCAGACGTGTATAATTCTGATCTCAGGCTGATTTCGTGGGTGATCGTGGAGTTCTTTGGAAGGTAATCAGCTCACTTTAGGGTATAGGTTGAAAGGCCGCCTCCTCCTACTTATGGCCTCTGGAAAATCATATAATTAAAAAAATCTCTTTTTACACATTTACCCACATCTTGGGGTGTTTGTTTCATGTTACTCCAGAAAGAGTTTTGAACATACACCCAAAATTATAGAGGTTGTGTGAGGTGTCCAAGAGCTTGTGTAGTGTGTGAGCCCCAGGAATTGGCCTGGGCTACTCCCTGCCAGACCTGATGTCTTTGAAACACTTGTAGGACAGAATGGGCAGGTACATGAGGAAGGGGAAACCTCTGCTGTTGATGAGGACAAGATGATTTTGCTTCTTTTCGATTTTCTCTAAAAAGTAGAGAGAATTAGTGTTTGTGCAGTTCTATTTTCAAGTCTCTAACATTTCAGTATCTCTACGTTCCTCCCAAGTCATTTCTGGGATTATCTGCAACAGCTCTGCTGTGTGTACTTGACACAGGATGAAATGCACAAGTGTAGATTGTGTGATATGATAAACCCTTCTGTCAGAATCAGCATTATCTAGAGCAAGCATATCAATTTCCCACACAATTTTCTGTATTTTCTTTGCAATTCTTCCCTCCTCATTCCTTCTTTACTCTGTCCCCGCATTACTATTGATCTTCATGTTACCTTACACTAGCTTTAATTTTCTAGAGTATATAATTTTGTAATTGTAATAAGTGTACCTTTATTTCTACTTCTATTGCTCAGTGAAATACTTGACAAGACCATGAAAGACCATGATATTTATTATTATTTTTTTTATGATGGGCAGCATTCCAAAGATGACAAAGACCACAATATGTTCACTTTTTTTTGTAGTGTCTTTTGCATTGATCCATAAATTTATTATTATGTCTGGAGATCTTTATCTCTTAGTTTGTCTTTTTATTTTGTGATGCAACTTTTTTTTTAAATTTATCTTTTATTTTCAGCATAACAGTATTCATTATTTTTGCACCACACGCAGTGCTCCATGCAATCCGTGCCCTCTCTAATACCCACCACCTGGTTCCCCCAACCTCCCACGCCCCGCCACTTCAAACCCCTCAGATTGTTTTTCAGAGTCCATAGTCTCTCATGATTCACCTCCCCTTCCAATTTCCCTCAACTCTCTTCTCCTCTCTAACTCCCCATGCCCTCCATGCTATTTGTTATGCTCCACAAATAAGTGAAACCATGTGATAATTGACTCTCTCTGCTTGACTGATTTCACTCAGCATAATATCTTCCAGTCCAGTCCATGTTGCTACAAAAGTTGGGTATTCATCCTTTCTGATGGAGGCATAATTCTCCATAGTATATGTACCTCATCTTCCTTATCCATTCGTCTATTGAAGGGCATCTTGGTTCTTTCCACAGTGTGGCAATTGTGGCCATTGCTGCTATAAACATTGCTGTACAGATGGCCCCTCTTTTCACTACATCTCTATCTTTGGGGTAAATATACAGTAGTGCAATGGCAGGGTTATAGGGAAGCTCATTATATCCTTTAAACCTGAAATTCTTTGGTTCATATACCTGTGTTTTTCTTTTGATTTTCTATTTTTTTAACTTATTATTCATGTTATTATTTTTTAATATTCATATAGAGATAAGCTTCAAGGTAGTCCCCTTTCCCCAAACAATGCTACCCCTATATGTAAACCAGTTTTATTCCCCCTTTATCTTAGGAAAGTTGGGTCCTTTAACAAAGATATCAACATACATCCAGGAAGAATCAAAATAACCATCCTCACCCACACAGAGAATTTATAACAACTCTCCCAAATTTTTCTTCTGTCAGTGTTTCTGTGTATTTGTTTTTGTCCTAGTAGTATATAATCTTATACTTGGGGATCATTTTAGCTCAATACTTATTTTAATTTTTCTTTTCTTCTCATTTACATTTGCCCGTCTTTTTGTTTGTCTGTTTCTGTTTGTATACTTTATAAATCATAACTTTGGGGCCCATTTGGGCTGTGTCTTCTATTTTCTTTATTCCTTTTTTTTTTTCCTGGCTCTCTCTTTCTCTTTATTTTCTTTTTTCTTTTTTATTAGTGGGCACTCCCTATTGCTCAGAAGCATCCAAAGTGCACCTTGCCTGCACCATGGTTGATACATTCAGCTACACAACCATTCAGCCATCTCTCACCAAAATGACTAAAAGGAGGAATGTCCAACAGAAGAAAAATTCAGAGACTGGGCCATCTCTCTCAGAGCTATTGGATATGGACATAGACTTTATATCAGAAAGGGAATCCAGGCTAACAATTATCCAGGCAATAGCTAGGTTAGAGAAAGCCTTTAATGACAAAATAGAATTGCTTAGGGAAGAAGGGAAAGATACCAGGGAAGATGTTAACAATGCTCCCAATGAGTTCCAATCTAATTTAAATTCTCTAAAAGCTAGGGTAACCGAGGTGGAAGATAGAATGTGTGATCTTGAGGACAACAGAGAGAGAAAAAAAATCAGGAGGAAGACTGGAACAAACAGCTTAAAAGCAATGAAAACAGAATTAGGGCAATAAATGATGCTATGGAATATTCCAATGTCAGAATTATTGAAGTCCCTGAGGGGGAAGAGAAAGAAACAAGACTAGAAGATATAGTTGAACAGATTCTCCATGAAACTTTTCCCAATCTGGTGAATGGAACCATCGTTCATGTTTTAGAAACAGAAATGGTTCCCCCAAGATCATAGAATCTAGAAAGACCTCAAGACACCTGACTTTGAAAATGATGAATCACAATTTTAGACAGGGGATCTTGAAAGCAACTAGGGGGAAGAGATTCTTTACGTACAGAGGAAAGCCCATCAGAATAACATCAGACCTGCCCACAGAAACCTGGCAAGCCAGTAAGTGCTGGCAAGAAGTATTCAGGACACTAAATGAGAAGAACATGCAGCCAAGAATACTTTATCCAGCAAGACTGACATTCAAATGGATGGAGAGTTAAAGAGCTTCCAAGACCAGCAAGGTTTTAAGAGTATATGACCACCAAGTTTGCATTGCAAGAAATATTACAGGAGGTTTTATAAAAGATGAAAAAAACCCAAGAATATCACTTAACAGAAATATATGGAGAAAGTCTATAGAAACAATGACTTCACAGGTAACACGATGTCAATAAAAACCTATCTCTCAATAATCACTCTCAATGTGAATGGCCTATATGTGCCAATAAAATGACACAGGGTTGCAGATTGGATAAATAGACAGGACCCATTCATATGTTGTCTACATGAGACCCATTTTGAACCTAAGGATATACCCAGACTGAAAGCAAGGGGATGGAGAAGCATCTTTCATGCCAATGGGCCTCAAAAGAAGGCTGAGGTAGCAATTCTAATATCAGATAAATAAGATTGTAAACCAAAGACTGTACTCAGAGATACAGAATGACATTATATCATTCTTTTTTTGTTTGTTGGTTTATATATATTATATATTATATATTTATTTTCAGCATAAGAGTATTCATTATTTTTGCACCACACCCAATGCTCCATGAAATCCGTGCCCTCTCAATACCCACCACCTGGTACACCAACCTCCCACCTCCCTTTCAAAACCCTCACATTGTTTTTCAGAGTCCATAGTCTCTCATGGTTCACCTCCCCTTCCAATTTTCCCCAACTCCCTTCTCCTCCCTAACTCTCCATGTCCTCCATGCTATTTGTTATGCTCCACAAATAAGAGAAACCATATGATAACTGACTCTCTCTGCTTGACTTATTTCACTCAGCATAATCTCTGCCAGTCCCATCCATGTTGCTACAAAAGTTGGGTATTTGTCCTTTCTGATGGATGCATAATACTCCATAGTGTACATGGACCACATCTTCCTTATCCATTTGTCCATTGAAGGGCATCTTGGTTCTTTCCAGTTTGGCGACCATGGCCATTGCTGCTATAAACATTGGGGTACAGATGGCCCTCTTTTCATGACATCTGTATCTTTGGGGTAAATACCCAGGAGTGCAATGGCAGGGTCATAGGGAAGTTCTATTTTTAATTTCTGAGGAATCTCCACACTGTTCTCCAAAGAGGCTGTACCAACTTGCATTCCCACCAACAGTGGGAGAGGGTACCCCTTTCTCCATATCCCCTCCAACACATGTTGTTTCTTGTCTTGCTAATTTTGGCCATTCTAACTGGTATAAGGCGATATCTCAATGTGGTTTTAATTTGAATCTCCCTGAAGGCTAGTGATGATGAACATTTTTTTGATGTGTCTGATAGCCATTTGTATGTCTTTATTGGAGAAGTGTCTGTTCATATCTTCTGCCCATTTTTTTATATGATTATCTGTTTTGTGTGTATTGAGTTTGAGGAGTTCATTATAGATCCTGGATATCAACCTTTCCTCTGTACTGTCATTTGCAAATATCTTCTCCCATTCCGTTGCCTCTTTGTTTTGTTGACTGTTTCCTTTGCTGTGCAGAAGCTTTTGATTTTGATCAAGTCCCAAAAGTTTCTTTCTGCTTTTGTTTCCTTTGACTTTGGAGACATATCTTGAAAGAAGTTGTTGTGGCTGATATCAAAGAGATTGCTGCCTATGTTCTCCTCTAGGATTCTGATGGACTCCTGTCTCATGCTGAGGTCTTTTATCCATTTTGAGTTTATCTTTGTGTATGGTACACCGAACCGTATGGTCGAGTTTCATTCTTCTACTAATAGCTTTCCAGGTTTCCCAGCACCATTTATTGAAGAGACTGTCTTTATTCCACTGTATATTTTTTCCTGCTTTGTCAAAGATTATTTGACCATAGAGTTGAGGGTCCATATCTGGGTTCTCTACTCTGTTCCAATGCTCTATGTGTCTGTTTTTATGCCAGTACCATGCTGTCTTGGTGATCACAGCTTTGTAATAAAGCTTGAAATCAGGTAACATGATGCCCCTAGTTTATTTTTGTTTTTCAACATTTCCTTAGCGATTTGGGGTCTCTTGTGATTCCATACAAATTTTAGGATTATTTGCTCCAGCTCTTTGAAGAATAGGGTGACATTTTGATCGGAATGGCATTAAAAGTATAGATTGCTCTAGGCAGTATAGACCTTTTAACAATGTCTATTTTTCCGATCCAAAAGCATGGAATGGTCTTCCATCTTTTTGTGTCTTCAATTTCTTTCATGAGTGTTCTGTCATTCCTCAAGTACAGATCCTTTACCTCTTTGGTTAGATTTATTCCCAGGTCTCTTATGGTTCTTGGTGCTATAGTAAATGGAATCGATTCTCTAATTTTCCTTTCTGTATTTTCATTGTTAGTGTATAAGAAAGCCACTGGGTATTTTCCCCAAAGATACAGATGTCGTGAAAAGAAGGGCCATCTGTACCCCCAATGTTTATAGCAGCAATGGCCACAGCCGCCAAAATGTGGAAAGAACCAACATTCCCTTCAATGGACGAATGGATAAGGAAAATGTGGTCCATATACACTATGGAATATTATGCCTCCATCAGAAAGGATGAATACCCAACTTTTGTAGCAACATGGATTGGACTGGAAGAGATTATGCTGAGTGAAATAAGTCAAGCAGAGAGAGTCAATTATCATATGGTTTCACTTTTTTGTGAACCATATCAAATAGCATGGAGGACATGGGGAGTTAGAGAGGAGAAGGGAGTTGAGGGAAATTGGAAGGGGAGGTGAACCATGAGAGACTATGGACTCTGAAAAACAATCTGAGGGGTTTGAAGTGGCATGGGGGGTGGGAGGTAGGAGGAACCAGGTGGTGGGTATTATAGAGGGTGCAGATTGCATGGAGCACTGGGTGTGGTGAAAAAATAATGAATACTGTTATGCTGAAAACAAATAAATTTAATTAAAAAAATAAATAATGAATACTGTTATGCTAAAAATATAAAATAAATTAAAAAAAGAAAATCATAAGGAAGATAAAGTAAAAAAAAAATATTTATTAAAAAATAAAAGAGTTGGGGGATGAGTCAAGATGGCGGAGAAGTAGCAAGCTGAGACTGCTTCAGCTAGCCGGAGATCAGCTAGGTAGCTTATCTAAAGATTGCAAACACCTGAAATCCATCGGCAGATCGAAGAGAAGAAGAACAGCAATTCTGGAAACAGAAAAACAACCACTTTCTGAAAGGTAGGACCGGCGGAGAAGTGAATCCAAAGCGACAGGAAGATAGACCCCGGGGGGAGGGGCCGGCTCCCGGCAAGCAGCGGAGCAACCGCGCACAAAATCAGGACTTTTAAAAGTCTGTTCCGCTGAGGGACATCGCTCCAGAGGCTAAACCGGGGCGAAGCCCACGCGGGGTCAGCGTGGCCTCAGGTCCCGCAGGGTCACAGAAGTTTCGGGGGTGTCTGAGTGTCGCAGAGCTTGCGGGTATTGGAACGGGAAAGCCGGCTGCAGAGACAGAGCCGACAGTAAGCTCGCAGCTCGGGGTGACCTTGAACCGGTCACAGGCTCGGTGAGCTCGGAGCGCGGCCGGAGGTCAGGCAGACGGGAGTGACTGGGCGCTGTTCTCTGAGGGCGCCCTGAGGAGTGCGGCCCTGGGCTCTCCGCTCCTCCGGGCCGGAGACCAGGAGGCCGCCATTTGTATTCCCATCCTCCGGATCTCTACGGAAAGCGCTAAGGGAACAAAAGCTCCTGAAAGCAAACCCGAGCGGATTACTCATCCCGGCCCCGGGTAAGGGCGGTGTAATTCCGCCTGGGGTAAAGACACTTGAGAATCACTACAACAGGCCCCTCCCCCAGAAGATCAACAAGAAATCCAGCCTAGACCAAGTTTACCTACCAAGGAGTGCGGTTTCAATACCAAGGAGAGCAGCAGAATTCCAGAGGAGGAGAAAGCCAAGCACGGAACTCATGGCTTTTTCCCTGTGATTTTTTTTAGTCTTGCAGTTAATTTAATTTTTTCTTTTTTATTTCTTTTTTTTTTTCTTCTCGCCTTCGGGTAATTTTTTTTTTTTTAACTGTTAACTTTTTCTTTTTTAACGATTTTTTACTAGTTTATCTAATATATATATTTTTTCTTTTTTACATTTTTCTCAGGTGTTTTCTTTTTTAAAATTTTTTTCTTTTCTTTTTTTTTTCTTTTCTTTGTTCTTTTTTTTTCTTTCTTCCTTTTTGAACCTTTTTTTATCCCCTTTCTCCCCACTCACGATTTTGGATCTCTTCTAATTTGGTTAAAGCATATTTTCCTGGGGTTGTTGCCACCATTTTAGTATTTTACTTGCCCCTTCATTTACTCTTATCTGGCCAAAATGACAAGACGTAAAAATTCAACACAAAAAAAAAAAGAAAAAGAGGCAGTACCGAAGGCTAGGGACCTAATCAATACAGACATTGGTAATATGTCAGATCTAGAGTTCAGAATGACAATTCTCAAGGTTCTAGCCGGGCTCGAAAAAGGCATGGAAGATATTAGAGAAACCCTCTCGAGAGATATAAAAGCCCTTTCTGGAGAAATAAAATAACTAAAATCTAACCAAGTTGAAATAAAAAAAGCTATTAATGAGGTGCAATCAAAAATGGAGGCTCTCACTGCTAGGATAAATGAGGCAGAAGAAAGAATTAGTGATATAGAAGACCAAATGACAGAGAATAAAGAAGCTGAGCAAAAGAGGGACAAACAGCTACTGGACCACGAGGGGAGAATTCGAGAGATAAGTGACACCATAAGACGAAACAACATTAGAATATTTGGGATTCCAGAAGAAGAAGAAAGAGAGAGGGGAGCAGAAGGTATACTGGAGAGAATTATTGGGGAGAATTTCCCCAATATGGCAAAGGGAATGAGCATCAAAATTCAGGAGGTTCAGAGAACGCCCCTCAAAATCAATAAGAATAGGCCCACACTCCGTCACCTAATAGTAAAATTTACAAGTCTCAGTGACAAAGAGAAAATCCTGAAAGCAGCCCGGGAAAAGAAGTCTGTAACATACAATGGTAAAAATATTAGATTGGCAGCTGACTTATCCACAGAGACCTGGCAGGCCAGAAAGAGCTGGCATAATATTTTCAGAGCACTAAACGAGAAAAACATACAGCCAAGAATACTATATCCAGCTACGCTATCATTGAAAATAGAAGGAGCGATTAAAAGCTTCCAGGACAAACAACAACTGAAAGAATTTGCAAATTCCAAACCAGCTCTACAGGAAATATTGAAAGGGGTCCTCTAAGCAAAGAGAGAGCCTACAAGTTGTAGATCAGTAAGGAACAGAGACCATATACAATAACAGTCACCTTACAGGCAATACAATGGCACTAAATTCATATCTCTCAATCGTTACCCTGAATGTTAATGGGATAAATGCCCCTGTCAAAAGACACAGGTTATCAGAAAGGATAAAAAAACCAAACCCATCTATATGTTGCCTCCAAGAAATTCATTTTAAGACCGAAGACACCTCCAGATTTAAAGTGAGGGGGTGGAAAAGAATTTACCATGCTAATGGACATCAGAAGAAAGAAGGAGTGGCAATCCTTATATCAGATCAATTAGATTTTAAGCCAAAGACTATAATAAGAGATGAGGAAAGACACTATATTATACTCAAAGGGTCTGTCCAACAGGAAGATTTAACAATTTTAAATATCTATGCCCCCTACATGGGAGCAGCCAACTATATAAACTAATTAACAACAAAATCAAAGAAACACATCAACAATAATACAATAATAGTAGGAGACTTTAACACTCCTCTCACTGAAATGGACAGATCATCCACGCAAAAGATCAGCAAGAAAATAAAGGCCTTAAACGACACACTGGACCAGATGGACATCACAGATATATTCAGAATATTTCATCCCAAAGCAACAGAATACACATTCTTCTCTAGTGCACATGGAACATTCTCCAGAATAGATCACATCCTCGGTCCTAAATCAGGACTCAACTGGTATCAAAAGATTGGGATCATTCCCTGCATATTTTCAGACCACAATGCTCTAAAGCTAGAACTCAACCACAAAAGGAAGTTTGGAAAGAACCCAAATACATGGAGACTAAACAGTATCCTTCTAAAGAATGAATGGGTCAACCGGGAAATTAAAGAAGAATTGAAAAAAATCATGGAAACAAATGATAATGAAAAGACAAGGGTTCAAAATCTGTGGGACACAACAAAGGCAGTCCTGAGAGGAAAATATATAGCGGTACAAGCCTTTCTCAAGAAACAAGAAAGGTCTCAGGTACACAACCTAACCCTACACCTAAAGGAGCTGGAGAAAGAACAAGAAAGAAACCCTAAGCCCAGCAGGAGAAGAGAAATCATAAAGATCAGAGCAGAAATCAATGAAATAGAAACCAAAAAAACAATAGAACAAATCAACGAAACTAGGAGCTGGTTCTTTGAAAGAATTAATAAAATTGATAAACCCCTGGCCCGACTTATCAAAAAGAAAAGAGAAAGGACCCAAATAAATAAAATCATGAATGAAAGAGGAGAGATCACAACTAACACTAAAGAAATACAAACTATTATAAGAACATACTATGAACAACTCTACGGCAATAAATTTGACAATCTGGAAGAAATGGATGCATTCCTAGAAACATATAAACTACCACAACTGAACCAGGAAGAAATAGAAAGCCTGAACAGACCCATAACCAGTAAGGAGATTGAAACAGTCATTAAAAATCTCCAAACAAACAAAAGCCCAGGGCCAGATGGCTTCCCGGGGGAATTCTACTAAACATTTAAAGAAGAACTAATTCCTATTCTCCTGAAACTGTTCCAAAAAATAGAAATGGAAGGAAAACTTCCAAACTCATTTTATGAGGCCAGCATCACCTTGATCCCAAAACCAGACAAGGGTCCCACCAAAAAAGAGAGCTATAGACCGATATCCTTGATGAACACAGATGCGAAAATACTCAACAAAATACTAGCCAATAGGATTCAACAGTACATTAAAAAGATTATTCACCACGACCAAGTGGGATTTATTCCAGGGCTGCAACGTTGGTTCAACATCTGCAAATCAGTCAATGTGATACAACACATCAATAAAAGAAAGAACAAGAACCATATGATACTCTCAATAGATGCTGAAAAAGCATTTGACAAAGTACAGCATCCCTTCCTGATCAAAACTCTTCAAAGTGTAGGGATAGAGGGCACATACCTCAATATCATCAAAGCCATCTATGAAAAACCCACCGCAAATATCATTCTCAATGGAGAAAAACTGAAAGCTTTTCCGCTAAGGTCAGGAACACGGCAGGGATGTCCATTATCACCACTGCTATTCAACATAGTACTAGAGGTCCTAGCCTCAGCAATCAGACAACAAAAGGAAATTAAAGGCATCCAAATCGGCAAAGAAGAAGTCAAATTATCACTCTTCACAGATGATATGATACTATATGTGGAAAACCCAAAAGACTCCACTCCAAAACTGCTAGAACTTATACAGGAATTCAGTAAAGTGTCAGGATATAAAATCAATGCACAGAAATCAGTTGCATTTCTCTACACCAAGAGCAAGAGAGAAGAAAGAGATATTAAGGAGTCAATCCCATTTACAATTGCACCCAAAACCATAAGATACCTAGGAATAAACCTAACCAAAGAGACACAGAATCTATACTCAGAAAACTATAAAGTACTCATGAAAGAAATTGAGAAAGACACAAAGAAATGGAAAAATGTTCCATGCTCCTGGATTGGAAGAATAAATATTGTGAAAATGTCTATGCTACCTAAAGCAATATACACATTTAATGCAATTCCTATCAAAGTACCATCCATCTTTTTCAAAGAAATGGAACAAATAATGCTAAAATTTATATGGAACTAGAAAAGACCACGAATAGCCAAAGGGATATTGAAAAAAAAGCCAACGTTGGTGGCATCACAATTCCGGACTTCAAGCTCTATTACAAAGCTGTCATCATCAAGACAGCATGGTATTGGCACAAAAACAGACACATAGATCAATGGAACAGAATAGAGAGCCCAGAAATAGAGCCTCAAATCTATGGTCAACTCATCTTCGACAAAGCAGGAAAGAATGTCCAATGGAAAAAAGACAGCCTCTTCAATAAATGGTGCTGGGAAAATTGGACAGCCACATGCAGAAAAATGAAATTGGACCATTTCCTTACACCACACACAAAAATAGACTCAAAATGGATGAAGGACCTCAATGTGCGAAAGGAATCCATCAAAATCCTTGAGGAGAACACAGGCAGCAACCTCTTCGACCTCTGCCGCAGCAACATCTTCCTAGGAACAACGCAAAAGGCAAGGGAAGCAAGGGAAAAAATGAACTATTGGGATTTCATCAAGATCAAAAGCTTTTGCACAGCAAAGGAAACAGTTAACAAAATCAAAAGACAACTGACAGAATGGAAGAAGACATTTTCAAACGACATATCAGATAAAGGACTAGTGTCCAGAATCTATAAAGAACTTAGCAAACTCAACACCCAAAGAACAAATAATCCAATCAAGAAATGGGCAGAGGACATGAACAGACATTTCTGTAAAGAAGACATCCAGATGGCCAACAGACACATGAAAAAGTGCTCCATATCACTCGGCATCAGGGAAATACAAATCAAAACCACAATGAGATATCACCTCACACCAGTCAGAATGGCTAAAATCAACAAGTCAGGAAATGACAGATGCTGGCGAGGATGTGGAGAAAGGGGAACCCTCCTACATTGTTGGTGGGAATGCAAGCTGGTGCAGCCACTCTGGAAAACAGCATGGAGGTTCCTCAGAATGTTGAAAATAGAACTGCCCTATGACCCAGCAATTGCACTATTGGGTATTTACCCTAAAGATACAAATGTAGTGATCCAAAGGGGCACATGCACCCAAATGTTTATAGCAGCAATGTCCACAATAGCCAAACTATGGAAAGAACCTAGATGTCCATCAACAGATGAATGGATCAAGAAGATGTGGTATATATACACAATGGAATACTATGCAGCCATCAAAAGAAATGAAATCTTGCCATTTGCGACAACATGGATGGAACTAGAGCGAATCATGCTTAGCGAAATAAGTCAAGCAGAGAAAGACAACTATCATATGATCTCCCTGATATGAGGAAGTGGTGATGCAACATGGAGGCTTAAGTGGGTAGGAGAAGAATCAATGAAACAAGATGGGATTGGGAGGGAGACAAACCATAAGTGACTCTTAATCTCACAAAACAAACTGAGGGTTGCTGGGGGGAGGGGGTTTGGGAGAAGGGGGTGGGATTATGGACATTGGGGAGGGTATGTGCTTTGGTGAGTGCTGTGAAGTGTGTAAACCTGGTGATTCACAGACCTGTACCCCTGGGGATAAAAATATATGTTTATAAAAAATAAAAATTAAAAAAAAAATTAAATAAAGCAGGGTTTCTCAAAAAAAAATTAAAAAAAAAATAAATAAAAGAGTTTAAACACACCCAAAAAAAGAATAGTG